>NC_057747.1:8696726-8719346 GCF_004010195.1 Chiloscyllium plagiosum
AACCGTAACAAGGACAGCACGCCCCTGGTGCTCACCTTCCACCCTACCAACCTTCGCATAAACCAAATCATCCGCCGACATTTCCGCCACCTCCAAAAAGACCCCACCACCAGGGATATATTTCCCTCCCCACCCCTTTCCGCCTTCCGCAAAGACCGTTCCCTCCCTGACTATCTGGTCAGGTCCACGCCCTCCCATCCTGGCACTTTCCCCTGCCACCGCAGGAACTGTAAAACCTGTGCCCACACCTCCTCCCTCACCTCTATCCAAGGCCCTAAAGGAGCCTTCCACATCCATCAAAGTTTTACCTGTACATCCACTAATATCGTTTATTGTATCCGTTGCTCCCGATGCGGTCTCCTCTACATTGGGGAGACTGGGCGCCTCCTAGCAGAGCGCTTTAGGGAACATCTCCGAGACACCTGCACCAATCAACCAAACCGTCCCGTGGCCCAACTCCTCCTCCCACTCTGCCTAGGACATGGAGGTCCCGGGCCTCCTTCACCGCCACTCCCTCACCACCAGACGCCTGGAGGAAGAACGTCTCATCTTCCACCTCGGAACTTTTCAACCCCAGAGCATCAATGTGGACTTCAACAGCTTCCTCATTTCCCCTTCCCCCACCTCATCCTAGTTTCAAACTTCCAGCTCCACACTGTCCTCTTAACCTGTCCGGACTTGTCCGACCTGCCTAGCTCCTTTTCCTGGATCAGTGGTGCTGGAAGAGCACAGCAATTCAGGCAGTATCCGAAAAGCTTTGAAATCGACGTTTCGGGCAAAAGCCCTTCATCAGGAATAAAGCTTTATTCCTGATGAAGGGCTTTTGCCCGAAACGTCGATTTCGAAGCTTTTCGGATGCTGCCTGAATTGCTGTGCTCTTCCAGCACCACTGATCCAGAATCTGGTTTCCAGCATCTGCAGTCATTGTTTTTACCTCATATGAAAAGTGTCAATTTTGTTGGTTGTGACAATGGAGGAGAAGGTGAGGACTGCAGGTGCTGGAGATCAGAGCTGAAAATGTGTTGCTGGAAAAGCGCAGCAGGTCAGGCAGCATCCAAGGAACAGGAGAATCGACGTTTCGGGCATATGCCCTTCTTCAGGTCCTGAAGAAGGGCTTATGCCCGAAACATCGATTCTCCTGTTCCTTGGTTGTTGATTGTGACAATGTCAAGTAACCCTCATGGTGTCCACTTTCCTGATTGCACCTCAAACATCAATTTGGTGATCTTTTCCATAGGAACCTTTTTGGACAGTCTTGAAGCAGTTTGTTTGCATGTGGTCATCAGGTGCAGAGCTGAGAGTAGATCATCTGATTTGCATAGGACAAAACTATTTTAAGACTTCAATAAAAAAAGGCTGCACGTACCCAAATGTGAATCAGCTTGCTGTGTTTGGAAATTAGGGAAATGAAAATCATGGGAATTGTTGGGAAGTGAGAGAAGAATGTGGCTTCTCTTGCAGAAGTGCAAGATAGACATGGGCAAAAAATTGATGTTTTTGCGTGTTGTATTTTGTTAATAGTTTTTACTTCTGGGAATCATTGTGAGAAGGGTGAAATGGATCTTTTCTTGGAGTTCAATGTTTCTACAACATGACTGTATGAGGACTTGTTTATGGGGAATTTTTGTGATGAATTGTTTTCTTTTTGACTGATTATCTTTCCTTACTCCTGGGATGTGAGTTTCAGTAGCAAGGTCAGCATTTATTATCCATTCCTAATTACCCTTAAACTGAGTGGCTTATTGGGCCATTTCATAGGGCAGTTAAGAGCCAAGCCACATTGAGATGGGTCTGCAGTCACATGTAAGCCAGACCAGATAAGGATGGTAGAGTTCCGAAAGGACATTTCCCAACTGGAAGGATTTAGTTATGACAAATAACAATGTTTAAATAATTGTCATTAGGCTTTTAATTGCAGATTTTTATTAACTCCAATTTCAAAATGGTGAGATTTGAACCCATGTCTCCCAGTGACATTACCAGTAAAATGCTGTCTCTTCTCAAATGCCAACAAAAGATCAGTGAGCAGGCAATACAATCTGCACTTGGGCAATTATTTAGGAAAGAGAAAAATAAGCAACATAGTTCTGCTCACAGTATTTTTCAGTATGCTGATGGTGTTAATAAAAACACAACTTGTATAAAGTTGTATTCACCTAGCATTGCAAGCTGGAAATTTTCATCTGGAACTTTACAAGCAGTTCACAATATGCAAGCTTCCTTCGTCAAAAAACAATCAAATTCTATAATCTAGGGTGTGTTTGCTTACAGAAAAAAAGTCTAGAGTTAAAAGTTTATGGATAATCATGAAACCATCATTAATAATCAGGAGGAAAAAAAACTATTTGGTTTACTGTTGTCCTTTAGGGAAGGAAACTGCCGTCCCATCTGGCCTGGCCTACATGGTGTTAAAGTACAGAAATGAGACGGTTCAGGGAATCCATTATGGACTCAGGTCTGTGAGCCCCTCTCATGGTTCGTCCCGGAGATCGTACTCTTTGGTGGTCTAGGATTAAAAAAAACTCTTACAGTTTAGTTTAATTTTAATTATTCCCTTCATTTACTAATAGCATCACTGTTACAACATAACACTGACATCTATAAACCAGGCTAACCAGATTCTAATAATCCAGGAGAGTAGAACATAGCTCTTCAAGAGCCCTGGCAGGCTACTTCATCGTACTATCAAAAACAGGCTATTAGTATACACCGGTTTACTGTCACAAACCCAAAAGTTAATGAAAAGTTAAAGAAAGCACTGCATGTTCTGAACTAGACAGACTTTGGCAAAGGGCAATAATTCAGGAGAGAAGTTAATTGATACAGAGTTTCGTTCCTAGATCAGAATTAAACATTGTTTATTAATTTCACAAAGGAGCAGCTGTGAATGTTATCACTCGGTGTCTTGTTTGTACAAATTCACTGATGTTAAGGCAAATGTTCTTAATTATCTTGCCCTCCCTGCCATACCATTTTCTAGTGTGCAGCAAGTGTGTTCTATAATTCAAATTACATTTAGTCTAAATGTTTAAGGACAACATTTAAGGCTATAAATTTTCTCAGTGTAACTCCAGACCCAAAGTGCTTGACTCAACTGCACTCTGGGCAATTGGGAATGGACAATGAATGCTGGTCTATTATATGGTCCTGTATCAGACTTGGATGCGTTAGACTATTGAAGCAGTTCACCGGTTGTGAACAAGATCCATTTGCAATTTGATTGCGCTCTGTATTACGAACAATGTAGGACAATGGAAGGCAATTGCTCTTAAGTCCAAGAAGTATTCATATGTTAAGACTTCAGTTTTTACAAATATGTGCGGGATCATGTTCATGAATCACAGCATTCATAAGTCGGATATTTATAAATCAGGGATCTCTTCCATATTGATAGATGGAAATAGTTAATATTGCAAAACTTGAACAGCAATGATATCTAAAGTTTGATGGCAAATGCTACTTATTGAAGAGGTGCAGTTTGTGTGAAGTTTTGATGTGTTCTATACGTAAGGTGGCTTCAATCTTCATAAAATGTTCAGCTGTCAAGTTGTTGGAAATTGTATATGTAAATCTTTATTTGATATGCGGCGTAGTTCCAGACTTGGTTGCACAATTGTTTAATATTAAAGTTAAAATCTGGAGTGAAACAACATATTAGTTTCTTTGTAGCCATGTAAATTTCAATGTTTTTACGATAGTATCTTGATCAGACAGGGAATTAGATACATTGTTACAAAAGGCTTTGTGACAGTGCAGCCCCTTTAACAAGGTTATTTTGATCTTGTTTTTTTTCCAATGGGGTTGTAAAGGCAGGGTGCCGATTATGTCTGGAACTGGCTCCTTTTGAACTATGACAGGGGAGTGGCCAGTTCTCCCAGTTCAGGTTTTTTCTAGTTTGGTTTGTTTCAGCAGGCAGTCAGAAACTGCTAGTAGCAGAGAAGCTACTGATATGAAAACTGTTCCATGCTTCAACAAATATTTCTTGCAATCTCTCCTGTCTGTATGAACTTGAGTTTGAATTTTCCACTTGCCAAGGTGTGTAGTTGTGGGTATTGGAACTGCTCCTTCGTTACGTTGCAATTTCAAGTTGGCTGTGTTTCCAAATAGCTGTTGTTCTAAATTATGTTTTCTTTTGTTCGTGTGTCACCCATAAGTTCTGTTTTGCTTATCGCTGAGTGGTTTGACCAGCTGCGTCACTCCTTGAATATCCCCTCTACATCTGCCTTTAAAATAAGAAAAAGTTAGGGTCTGGACTACCTTAAAATGTTTTGAGGGGGTCTGACCTGGTCCATAACAATGTTTAATCACAGTATCTTATTTGAAATAAAAATGCCAAAAACTAAGCTGAAAATGTGGGATACTCTTTCAGCAGAGGACCCTGTGTTAGAAGTGATTTTTCTTGTATGTAGCTGAATATTGTAGTTCAGCCCTTGACTTTCAATAGCATTACTGTTGTCAATATCCTATATGTTAACGTTGACTAGAAACTGAATTGGCACAACATCTACAAAGGTTACTCTCTCTCTCCACAGTAGCAACGATGCATGATATCTTTCAAGGTCATTACATAAATTCACCTTCCAAACCCATAACCACTACCATTTTGAAGAGCAAGGGCAGAATATGCATAGGAACAGCATCCCTGCAAGTTCCCTTTCTAAGCTATTCCCCATCCTGACTTCGAAATACACCACTATTCATTTAGTGTTGCTGGATCAATCTCCTGGAACTCTCCTCCTAATTTCATCATGGCTATATGTACATGAAATAGACTGTAGTGGTTTAAGAAGGCAGTGCACCACCAGCCTGTGGATAGCCAGGGATTGACCAGAAATGCTGGCCAAGCTGGCAAAGCACTTATCCCCTGGATGAATGAAAAATAAGACCAAACCCACTAAAAGTGAAGGGTTATGTGACCATATATTTCACTCGTCCATGCTTCTAAAATTTGTTTGGTACCTTGTTCATTTAGTTCAAATAATGAAAAATGAAATTTTCAATGTATTACGTTTTCTTTCTTTAGATTGCTGAAATACTTTACTTTTTCTTATAAACAGAAAGATCTGTCTGGGCATAAAAATATTGTTAACTACTTGGACTCCAGTGTTACCTCAATAAATGCCAGTGATGTATGGGAGGTCCTAATTCTAATGGAATACTGCAGAGGTTTGTTAATGTTTATTTTTCTATGTAGTTTCTCTGACATCTGTGCATGCGTGCATCTATCTACAAAATACAACATTTATTGCCAATATATACAAAAAGTGATGTTTCCAGCCATTATATTGGTTATCTGTGTAATATTTAATACTTCAGTGAAATATTGTTTAATGTTACATGTAAGTTACATGTAACTTACCTATAATTTTGTCTTTTATGCCCATGTATACCTTTTATTTAATGCTGTTACTTGGAGGCTTCACCCTGTCAAAAAGGTTGGTATATATTTTCTATCCTGATCTACAGCTGAAGATGAGACCATCTACACACTGCATAGATTTAGCATGTGCCAATATATGATTCAGTATATTCTTCCAATGCATGAACAAAGCAGCAGTGTAAACACTACATACACAGTTCTGTAACTCATTTAAAAACAGCACTTTGATTTTAAAATATTTCCATTTTAGTTTACAAAGAAAATTACATAAAATAGTCCTCAGAGAAAGTGTGAACTGATTAATATTTCATTGTATGATGCTAAAATATACCATCAATTTACAATCTCATACAAAATGGAAATAGAAATGGAACGTGGTGAATAATATTGATGTTTTCAATCATGCGCAGTCTAAATGTAAGTAAACAAGTGAAACCTGTTTGTGTGTGAATAACTAAATAATGTATGAAGATAAATCTAAAATGTCTGGTTGAATCCTTCACCAAAGAATTTATAGGTTAAATTTGTAATTTGGTGCTGTGGTCTCAATTATTTACAATTTGTCTCAATTACTTATTTGAAAAATGATTATTAAATTTGATGACACAATGATAGGAGAATAAGTTGTGAAAAGGACAGAACAAATCTACAAAGAGACTTAGGTCAATGGGTGGTCAACAATTTGACAGATGAAGCATAATATTGGAAATGGATATACATTTGCTCGCTGAGTTGGAAGGTTCATTTTTAGACGTTTCGTCACCAAACTCTAACAACATCAGTGAGCCTCCTGTTGAAGCACTGGTGGTATAGCCTGCTTTCTATTTGTGTTTAAGTTTCCTTGGGTTGGTGATGCCATTTCCTGTGGTGACATCATTTCCTGTTCTTTTTCTCAGGGGGTGGTAAATGGGATCCAAGTCAATGTGTTTGTTGATGGAGTTTCGGTTAGAATGCCATGCTTCTAGGAATTCTTGTGCGAGTCTCTGTTTGGCTTGTCCTAGGATGGATGTGTTGTCCCAGTCGAAGTGGTATCCTTCCTCATCCGTATGTAAAGATACTAGTGAGGGTGGGTCATGTCTTTTTGTGGCTAGTTGATATTCATGTATCATGTTCATGTATCATAGTTTTCTGCATGTTGTCGAATATAGTGTTTATGATTCTTGCAATGTATTTTGGAAATGACATTAGTTTTGCTTGTTGTCTTTCAAGTTCATTAGCTTCTGTTTTAGTGTTTTGGTGGGTTTGTGGGATACCATGATGCCAAAAGTTCTGAGTAGTCTGGCAGTC
Organism: Chiloscyllium plagiosum; assembly: GCF_004010195.1. NCBI lineage: Eukaryota > Metazoa > Chordata > Chondrichthyes > Orectolobiformes > Hemiscylliidae > Chiloscyllium > Chiloscyllium plagiosum. The sequence continues at coordinate 8,703,394 of NC_057747.1, forward strand.
ATTTCCAAGATGTTTTGATGTAGGGGAGAGTGGCTAGAGTTTCTGGATGCGTTTTGTCTGCTTTTTTGGGTTTGTTGCTGAGAAATCGGCGGACTGTGTTCATTGGGTACCCATTCTTTTTGAATACACTGTATAGGTGATTTTCCTCTGCTCTTCATAGTTCCCACAGGGAGACAACACATACGGACAAAATATTGAACTACAGAAGCAATCATCCCAATGCTCACAAACGAAGCTGCATTAGAACATTATTTCACCGAGCCACCACACACTGCAGCACAGAGGAGCTATGCAGAGCAGAGGGAAATCACCTATATAGTGTATTAAAAAAAGGACGAGTACCCAATGAACACAATCCATCAATATTTTTGCAGCAACAAACCCAAACAAGCAGATAAAACCTATTCAGAAACCCTAGCCACTTGCCCCTACATCAAAGATATCTTGGAAATGACTGCCAGACTACTCAGACCCTTGGCATCATGGTAGCCCACAAACCCACTAACACACTAAAACAGCAGCTAATGAACTTGAAAGACTCTATACAGAAAGCAAGCAAAACTAATGTCTTATACAAAATACCTTGCAAGAACTGTAACAACACTACATTGGGCAAACAGGCAGAAAACTAGCCACCAGGATACATGAACATCAACTAGCCACAAAATGACATGGCACACTCTCACTAGTATCCTTACCGACAGATGAGGAAGGACACCACTTTGAATGGGGCAACACATCCATCCTAGGACAAGCCAAACAGACATGCATGAGAATTCCTAGAAGCATGGCATTCCAACCAAAACTCTATTGGCAAACACCTTTACCTTGATGCTATTTACCGCCCTCTGAGAAAAACATCAGGAAATGATGTCAACATAGGAAATAACATCACCAACCCAAGGAAACCTAAACACACAAATTGAAAGTGAGCCATGCCACCAGTGCTTCATCTGGAGTCTCACTGACATTGTTATCTTGTATGGTGATGAAACATCTGAAAATGAAACTTCCAGCTTAGCGAACAAACTTACATCTGGAACCTCAACCTGAGCTCTGCAAATCTTCTCAAAACTCACTAATATTGGAACACGTGAAATTGTGCACTTTCATGGAATACAAAAAAAATTATTTAAATGGAAAAAGATTTCAGAACTCTGAGAACAAGAGGATTGGGTGTCCTACTATATGAATTGTAAAGTTACAAGTCAGTGTGGCAAGTGATTATTACAAGGTGAATGGAATGTAAATGAAGGATGTTTTTGCTACAGTTATGCAAGGTATTAGTAAGACCACATTTGAAGTACACATTGTTTTGGTTGTGTTATTTAACAGATGGTCTAAATACATTAAAAGCAGTTCACAAAAGATTCATAACTGATTCCTGGGCTAAGGGCGTTGTCTTAGGTGGAAAGGTTGGACAGGTGGGCTTGTATCCAGTGAAGTTTAGAATAATGAGAAGCAATGTTACTGAAATATTTAAGATCCTAAGGGTACTTGACTGGACGGATGCTGAAAGGGTGTTTTCTCATGGGAAGGCTTAGAACTAGGGACGCAATGTTTTTTTTTAAAAAAAAAGGGGGTTGCCCATTTAAAAGGGACATGAAGATAATTTATTTCTGAGCGTTTGGAGTTTTGAACACTTCTCCAGAGAGGATGGAGGCAAGACCAATGGATATTTTTAAGGCAGGTAGAAAGATTCTTAACTCTGGAAGGAGTCTGCAGTTGTTAGCAGTAGAAGAGAAAGTGGAGTTGTGGGCTCAATCAGATCAGCCATGATGTTGTTAACTGGTTGAACAGACTTGAACGACTGGCCTGCTCCTAATTTGTTTCTATGTTAGTCTTCTTTCATTGGTTAATAGTCATTGTTAATGCCATATCAAGAATCCAATGGTTCTGCACTTCACAAAATCTCCTGCCTGTTTGACCGATGATCTACCCTGCACTCTTCTGTCCAGTGGTCTTGCTCAGGATTAAGTCTATAAATTATTTCATAAGAACGGAATTGTTAAATACTTGATATACGTATAATTATTCAGGTGTTACCTGTTGGTCAGGTAAAGCTGCCTGGATTGACTTTAGTGAATTTTAGTAAGCAGAACCTTTATTTGTTACTTGTACAGGATCCTTTCAAAAAATTCAATGTTTTGGTGAATGTTTGTGCTCGAGCTCCTACAGCATTTGCAGATTGTTTGACATCATTGACAAAAATGTTGGTTTCACTTCCCTAATATGTACAACTTCCTAACATCATGAAATGGATATCATCAGATTTAATTTATCATTTGAGCCGTTTGATGTAGTATCATCTTTGCTGCTGTCAAAGGATAGAGCAAAGACTCTACCAGAGACTCTGGTCTCACTCTACCAGATTGAGTCACTGTTGTGGTTCTGTCTATTTTGTGATTATGCCTTGAATGTTTTCTGTATGTGACCAAATGCAATACATTACTGTAGGATGCTGTTTACTAGAATGCTGTGCAGTTTTACTTTTAACCTTTACACTTTATCTTAAATGATCTACTAATGCATTGCTGCTACTACACAGCAATTTGACATCTGTCCAGTCTGTTGTCTGTGATGTAGCTATACCTTTCAATTATCTTTTTTTTTGTCCATTTTAACTCCGTTTTATAATATGTTAGAGTTGTCTGTATTAGATTTCAACTGCCGCTTTTTTTAAACTTAACAGTTTCATCTTAACTGTTCCTTTATAGATTTCCCAGTAGATTTCTGTGACTACTGCTCCAAGTTTATTATCGCCGGTGATGAGTTTGTTTTGAATTTCTGAATTTAAATCATTGAATTTGTGGATCATTGATTAGTTATCTTCTCAATCCAAGTATAGCCTGTCTTGTGTGATCAAGCATCATTTTCTTTCCACAGCAAGCTTCTTACACACATTGTTCTCCAGCTTGAATTGTAACTACTTTTTAGCTTTTGATCAATTACATTTATTAACGGAAATTTAAATGCACTGTATCACATGACTTTCGATATCAGGGTCTCGACTAAGTTATTAATATTGTTTATCATGCAAACGTTCACTTTCCCTGGCCACTTTAATTGTGACTGTTATATGTTTTACCTCCTAATACTCAGTTCCATAGTTCAGCAGGTACTGATATAGGCGAAAAGGTCTATATTTACAGGACCTAATGATTCTTAGAAGGAAATAAATATTTTTTTAAGTTTGGTAATATCTTTCCAATATTGAATGGTATCTTCATAATTCTTGTCTACAAATAACAATGTTATCCTTAAACATCCTTAATGCTCTGGAATACAAAGTATTTCATCCGAGAATTTTGTTAGGTTGGTCAGCTAAGTTGATTGTTAAAACTGATAAACCTGTCTATGCAGGGCGCTTTATTCTTCCCATCTCTAAAGAATCTGAATATGTTAACTCTGCTCCACTAATCATCCTTTTTCAACCATTGGTTTTGACCTTTTTAATAGTTTCATCATCTCCCTGTTTACTACGTGTGATGCTATAAACTTTTTTTTTCTGTTTAGTTTTAGCTCTATTTCACTTTTCCCTCTTGTTCACCTATAAAAAGCTTGAATAAAACAAAGTGATTGATTGATTAAAGGTGAAAAGTTCAGACCTTGGGCTGTCAAGAGCAATACTTCAATAGCCATTAAGTAAATTGGTAGTGCTGGGTTTCAGTTGATAAATCAAAAGTGCAGTTTAATCCACCAGGCTTTGTTGTTGTCATAGGTGGTCAAGTGGTCAACTTAATGAATCAACGATTGCATTCTGGCTTTACTGAAATGGAGGTGTTGCAAATATTTTGTGATCTTTGTGAAGCGGTGGCGAGGCTACATCAGTGCAAACCTCCAATTATTCATAGAGATCTCAAGGTGAGAATTATTTGAGAAAGATTGAACTAAAATTTCTTCCACATGTGTATTTTTTTTTTAAAAAGTTGCACTTTCTGTTCGGTCCTAGGTGGAAAATCTTCTACTTCATGATAGTGGTAGTTATGTCCTCTGTGATTTTGGAAGCGCAACAAATAGAGTTATACATCCTCAGATGGAAGGAGTCAGTGCTGTTGAAGAAGAAATAAAAAAGTAAGTTTTTTTGTAAAATCAGACGCCTTTTAAATTATCGACTCAAAAAGGACCTGAGGTTAGTTAAAATGCTATTTGTATGGCTCTGTGACAGTTATCTGTTGATTTGCATCTCTTTCCTTTTTTGCATATTGGCTTTGTCATTTTTAGTAATATAACTGATTTCCTGAGTTACAAATTATTACAACTTATTTTTCAGTACCACGAATTGTAACAGTTGAGGTCCCAGTACTGTTACCTATGGTGCACTTGTTACATTCTGCTCACTTGAAAAAGACCCATATGTATCTGCTATCTCCTTCCTTTTAGCTATTCAGTTTTCTATCCAATACAATGTGCTATCCCTTTATTTCTTGCAATAACCTTTGTGGCACCTTATCAAATGCCTCTGGAAACCTGAATACTTAAACTGCAAGATGTGTTAGCCCTTCAAACAGCTCCAAAAGATTCCCTTCAACAAAACCATGTCGTCTATTCCTTATTTACCTTGAACCTATCTAAGTGGTCTGTTATACCTTTAATAATTTCTAAAATTTTTCCTATGTCAGATGCTAAGCTAATTGGTTTATTGGTCAGGAAGAAAGTTAGCCACCAGGATACAAGAACACCAGCTAGCCACAAAAAGACACGACCCTCTCTCCCTCGTAGCCCTATACATGGAGGAAAAAGAAATCGACTGGGACAACGCATATATCCTGGGACAGGCTAAGCAAAGACATGCCAGAGAATTCCTAGAGGCCTGGCACTCCAACCACAATGCCACAAACAAACACACAAATCTAGATACCATCTATCAACCCCTCAGAAAACAAACAGGAAATGACATCACCATAAACCTCTGGAATCCCATCCAGGACAAACATATAAATAGAAAGCAGGACACAACAGCTTCGCTTCACTTGGAGGTCACCACTGATAATGTTACCTAGCCAGGTAATGAAACGTCTGGATATCAAACCTACAGCTCAGCGAGCAAACCTACACCCAAACCTCAACCTGAGCTACAAACCTTGGTTTACAGTTTTCTGCTTTCTGTCTCCCTCCATTTTGAATAAAGGAGTTGCATTCACTGTCTTTCAATCTAATGGGACTTGCTGTGACTTAACAATGGGATTGTCCATACCTGCAGTGCCAATGATTGTGATTTCGCTCCGAAATAATTCATTAATCACATCTCATTGCACAAAACCAGGCTTGTAAAGTCTACTATCCCGTTGGCTCCAGAACATACGGTTCTAAAAAACTGTCCTGAAAGTATTCTATGAACTCCTCATCTAGGCTGCCTTCTGTCAAGCTAACATTTGTAGTTGATATGTATATTAAAATCTCCCATGGTTTATAGCTGTGCCTTTCTAATATACTCTTCTTATTTCCTCCTTTATGAACCACCTATTATGTGGTTACTCTTAGGTGGCTTGTACACCAATCGTACAAGTTACTCTTGCCTTAATCATTTCTCATCTCTTCCCCAAACTGTAAATCTGGTTTCTTGAATTTAGGTCATCATTAACTAACCAAGCCACCCTCCATTTTTTTTCTACATTCCTGTCCTTCCTAATTATCCTGTATTCTTCAAGATTCAGGTCCTGATCTACATCATCTTGTACCCATTTATTTGTAATGGCTACTAGATTAAGTTTATTCCTTTCTACTTATGCTGTCAGTTTATCTGTTTAGTTTTGAATGCTACATGCATTCAGATACAGAGCCTTTAACTTTATTCTTTTTAAAAAATATTTAATTATCTGTTGGTTTACTCTGAGATTTAAGTACTTTTTTCCCCTAGATCAGTCTGTTTATAATGTTTTTAATCACTTGTGAGGTCTGGGCATCACTCGCTGGCCAGCAATTTTATTGCCTGTCCCTACTTACCCCTGAGAAGGTGGTAGTGAGCTGCTTTCTTGAAACACTGTAGTCCACATTCTGTAGGTTGCCTGCTCTTTGGAGTTGAGTCTATTCTTCGATTTACCATACCTTCCTAAGTTTGATCCCTTATCCCCATTTTAAAAAAATTCTAATGTCCTTTCTGCTTCGCTGGTTGTGTGGTCAGCAAGAGCACAGTTACACTGGTACAGATCCCACTTGCACCTGTACTGATTGCCAGTGTGCCACTGCCTGAAATCCACATCCTATACCTCTGTTGCAGTCATGCATTCATTTCTGTAATCTTATTAGCACTTTATTTCTCTTCCCCCACTTAAGTGCCGCTCTGTACCACGGTGCTTGGTCAGTTCACTCATCCTTCCTGCATTCTGTGCTCTAATCCATTGCAGGAACATGAACCTCATGCCTACTGGATATGAGCTCTGGCTGAAGCTCCTCCATATCTCTCTTTTTGGATCCCAGTGCCTGCCTTGTTCACAGTTGCACCCTCCTGTGCCTGACTACAGACCACATTTGATGTAATTAAGTTAAAGGATGTAACTGCCTCCTAAATCATTGCCCAGTACCTCTTCCCTTCCTGGTGTGTCACAATATCTATTCAGCATTTTTGGCTGAAATTCCTCAAACCTCAACCAATACTTTTTGCAGTTGTAGTCACTGTGGATCACTCTAGCATCCTCCAGCTGACCTACAGTACAGCAACAACACGTCGACTGATTAGCCATCTCCATTCTATTGAACTAATTCATTTAAGTATTTTAAATGAATCTCCAAACTTTATTGTTCAACTGTAATATTATCTATTGATTTTAAACTGCTTAGCCAATCAAAAGAGACGTGGAAGAAATGCCAATCACCGACATGCTATTTTGTTTTAATCCAGGTGGGGTTTTTTTTTCTATACTTTTTAAGTGCAGGGAGTATGATCTAGCTCAATTTTAATTTGGAATATTTTCAAATTCTGCACTTTAATTATAATTACTAAGCCACATCTAGCTCTAACGTGCAACCACCACCCTCCATTCCTTTCTTGTCTCTGATTCATCCACCTGCTTGTCAAATAACCAGAATTGATGAACAGCACTGATTCTAACTAAACATTTGGAAAGATGAAGCCTTAAGCTGGTCCTGAGCCATCGACTCTTTTTCCTCACCCAGGCTACTGTCTAAAGCTTATCCACATCATTCTCAATATTGTAATACAATTTCACATCCTATTTCCTCTTCCATCATTAAATGGATTCCACCTCTATTTAAATTTATAAGCAGCTGCAATTCTCATTCATGTCTTTGTTAACTCTAGCCTTGACAATTCCAATGCTCATACAGTTGGTATTGCACTTGACACCCACTAAACTTGAATATCCAACACTCTGCTACCCATGGTCTAACAGTCATCAAATGCTGTTCACCCATCCTCCTTGTGCTTACTATTTTACACTGGCTCCTTGTCTGGCAGCCACTGAATTTTAAAACTTGTCTTTGATTTAAATCCTAAACACGCCACCACCCTAGTCCATGACTTTACCCCGCTCGTTCCCTATAATCTCCTACAGCTGCGAGATCTCACTTCTCCTCCAATAGCCTCTTAATTAATCTTCTTCAATCATAGATGTTCCTGTCTCCAGCCATTCTCATACTAATTTTAGAATTTCCTCCCTACACCTATTCAATTGTCATTAATTCCTCCTTGCAAGATGGTCATGGAGTCAGAGGGGTAGGCAGGACAGGTTACTGAAGTGTCAGTGGGGCAGCACTTAGGGGCCAGCGACCATAATTCTGTTCGTTTTAGTTTAAAATAGCGATGAAGTCTTAAATTGGAGTAAGGCCAATTTTGACAGTTTTAGGCAGGAACTTTCAAAAGCTGATTGAGGGCAGATGTTTGCAGGTAAAGGGGCGGCTGGAAAATGGGAAGCCTTCGATAATGAGAGTCCAGAGACAATATATTCCTGTTAGGGTGAAAGGAAAGTCTGGTAGGTGTTGGGAATGCTGGATGACTAGTGAAATTGAAGTTTTAGTTAAGAAAAAGAGGGAAGCATATGCCAGGTATAGACTGCATCGAACATTACAGCACAGTACAGGCCCTTCGGCCCTCGATGTTGCGCCGACCTGTTATACCAATCTGAAGCCTGTCTAACCTACACTATTCCATGTTCTTCCATATGCTTGTCCAATGACGACTTAAATGTACTTAAAGTTGGCGAATCTACTACCGTTGCAGGCAAAGCATTCCATATTCTTACTACTCTCTGTGTAAAGAAACTACCTCTGACATATGTCCTATATCTATCACCCCTCAATTTAAGGCTATGACCCCTCGTGCTCGCCGTCACCATTCTTGGAAAAAGGCTCTCCCTGTCCACCCTATCCAACCCTCTGATTATCTTATATGTCTCTATTAAGTCACCTCTCAACCTTCTTCTCTCTAACGAAAACAGCCTCCAGTCCCTCAGCCTTTCCTTGTAAGACCTTCCCTCCATACCAGACAACATCCTAGTAAATATCCTCTGCACCCTTTCCAAAGCTTCCACATCCTCCTTATAATGCGGTGACCAGAACTGTACACAATACTCCCCAAGTGGAGCTGCAAAAGAGTTTTGTACAGCTGTAGCATAACCTCATGGTTCCAGAACTCGATCCTCCCTCTATTAATAAAAGCTAAAACACTATGCCTTCTTAACAGCCCTGTCAACTTGCGTTGCAACTTTCAAAGATCTGTATACCTGGACACCGAGATCTCTCTGCTCATCTACACCACCAAGAATCTTACCATTAGCCCAGTTCTTTGCATTCTAGTTACTCTGACCAAAGATAATCACCTCACACTTGTCCACATTAAACTCCATTTGCTACCTCTCAGCCCAGCTCTGCAGCTTATCTATGTCTCTCTGTAATCTACAACATCCTTCGTCACTATCCACAACTCCACCGACCTTAGTGTCGACTGCAAATTTACTAACCCACCCTTCTACGCCCTCATCCAGTAGTTTATAAAAATGACGAACAGCAGTGGACCCAACATTAACCCTTGTGGTACACCATTGGTAACTGGACTCCAGGATGAACATTTCCCATCAACCACCACCATCTGTCTTCTTTCAGCAAGCCAATTACTGATTCAAACTGCTATATCTCCCACATTCCCATTCCTCCGCTTTTTGTACAATAGCCTACTGTGGGGAACCTTATCGAACGCCTTGCTGAATCCATATACACCACATCAACCGGTTTACTCTCATCTATCTATTTGGTCACCTTCTCAAAGAACTCAATAAGGTTTGTGAGGCACGACAGACCCTTCACAAAACCGTGCTGACTATCCCTAATCAAATAATTCTTTTCTAGATGATTATAAATCCTATCTCTTATAACCTTTTCCAACACTTTACCAACAACTGAAGTAAGGCTCACTGGTCTATAATTACCAGAGACGGAGTGTATCCTTCGAGTATAAAGGCAGTAGGAGTATACTTAAGAGGGAAATCAGGAGAAAGAAGACATGAGATAGCTTTGGCAAATAGGATTAAGGAGAATCCAAAGAGTTTTTTAAAAATACATTAAGGACAAAAGGTTAACGAGGGAGAGAATAGGGCCCCTCAAAGGTCAGCAAAGCAGCCAATGTGTGGAGTCGCAGGAGATGGGGAGATATTAAACGAGTATTTTGCATCAGTTATTTTACTATGGAGAAGGACATGGAAGATATACAATATGGGGAAATTGATGGATGTCTTGAAATGCAAAGAAGTGGATAAATCCCTAGGAACTGATCAGGTGTACCCAGAACTCTGTGGGAAGCTAGGGAAGTGATTGCTGGGCCCATTGCTGAGATATTTGTAGCATCAGTAGTCACAGGTGAGGTTCTGGAAGACTCGAGTTTGGCTAACATGGTGCCCCTATTTAAGAAAGGTGGTAAGAAAAAGCGTGAGAACTATAGACCGGTGAGCCTGACATCAGTTGTTGGGCCGGTTGTTGGAGGGAATCCTGAGGGTCAGAATGTACATGTATTTGGAAAGGCAAGGACAGATTAGGGATAGTCAACATGGCTTTGTGCGTGGGAAATCATGTCTCTCAAACTTGATTGTTACATTTTCGAAAAATTCAAAGAGAGTTGATGAGGGGTGAGTGGTGGGCATGATCTATATGGACTTCAATAATGCATTCGACAAGGTTCCTTATGGGACACTGGTTAGCAAGGTTAGGTCTCATGGAATACAGGGAGACCTAGCCATTTGAATTGAATTGAATTTATTGTCACGGGTACCGAGGCACAGTGAAAAGCCTTGTCTTGCGAGCAATGCAGGCAGATCAGAGTTAAGTAGCATAGGTAAGTAAATAATAGGTAAACAGTGGCAAAAACAAAAACACAAGTATAGGCGAATGCTAAGAGTTTGTGTGTCCATTCAGTATTCTAACAACAGTAGGGTAGAAACTGTTTTGAAACCGGCTGTGCATTCAAGCTTCTGTACCTTCTCCCCGATGGTAGAGGTTGTAGAAAAACATTGCCAGGGTGGGATGGATCTTTGAGAATGCTGGCGGCCTTTCCTTGACAGCGGGCCTGATAGATGGATTCTATAGACGGGAGGTTGGCCTTTGTGATTATCAGGGCCGAGTTCACCACTCTCTGTAACCGTCTCCGGTCTAGAATGGTACAGTTGCCATACCAGGTAGTGATAAATCCAGACAGAATGCTTTCGACGGCGCATCTATAAAAGTTGGCAAGGGTATTCACCGTCATGCCAAATTTCATCAGCTGTCTGAGGAAGAGGAGACATTGTTGGGCATTTGTAACCAGTGCGTCCAAGAAATCTTGTTGTGGGTGACCACTCCCATGAGCTTGATGCTGTCCACTCATTCCACCTCTGTGCTGTTAATGTGGGGAGGGGGGTATGCGTAACATCCCGCCGAAAGTCAATAATGAGTTCCTTGGTTTTGTGGGCATTGAGAGCTAGGTTGTTCTCAGTGTGCCATTTTTCCAGGTCTTCCACTTCCCATTTGTAGACTGTTTCGTTACTATCTGAGATTGACTATGGTGATGTCATCAACAAACTTGTAAATAGCATTAGTCTGATATTTGGCGACGCAGTCATGGGTATACAGTGAGTACAGTAGGGGACTGAGTACGCATCCCTGGGGGGCTCCAGTGTTGTGTGTTAATGAGGATGAAATATTGTCCCCAGTCTTCACTGATTGTAGCCAGGAAACTGAGGCTCCAGTTGCAGAGAGTGGGGCTTAGTCCGAAATCACTAAGTTTAGTAATCAGACTTGAGGGGATAATAGTGTTGAAGGCTGAACTGTAGTCAATGAGTAGGATTCTTATGTAGCTGTTCTTGGTGTCAAGATGTTCTAGAGAGGGGTGAAGGGCATGTGATATGGCATCTGATGTGGATCTGTTGGTCTGATAGGCAAATTGGAGTGGGTAAAGAGTAGTGGGGAGGCTGGAGTTGATTAATGCCATGACCAGCCTTTCAAAGCACTTCATGACCACTAAAGTTAGGGCCACTGGGGGGTAGTCATTGAGACATGCTGCATGAGCTGCCTTAAGCACAGGAGTGATGTTGGCCCTCTTGCAACAGGCAGGGATAGTGGCCTGCTGCAGGGAGAGGTTGAAGATGTCCCAGAAGACCTCTGCCAGTTGATCTGCGCATGCCCTGAGTACACACCCTGGTACTCCATCTGGTTCCATCGCTTTCCTTGGATTCACACGAAGGAAAACTGATCTGACCTCTGATGCAGTGACTGTTGGGATAGGTTCATCAGGACTTGTCAATATAGGTGTTACCTCTCCGCCAAAATTCTGCTCAAAGTGAGCATAGAAGTCATTTGAGATGATCTGGGAGGGATGTGTCATCGTCTGCTATCTTTCACGGTCTCTTTTTAGACCCTGTGATGTCATTCAGTCCTTGCCATAGTTGATAGGTGTCTGTCTGGGTCTCTCGTTTGGTTCAGTCTTGGGCCTTTGCTGTCTTAATAGTTCTGGAAATGTCATATTTGGATTTCTTATATTTGAGTGGGTCTCCTGGTCTGAAGGCCTCATGCCTGATTTTTAGCAGATTCTGTATGTCCTGATTCATCCAAGATTTCTTGTTGGGGAACACCTGGATTGACGTCCTCTGTATGCAGTCTTCCACACACTTGCTGATAAAGTCTGTGACGGTGGTGGCGTACTCGTCCAAGGTACCAGCGGACTCTTTGAACATTTGGATACAGAACTGGTTCGAAGATGGAAGAGAGGGTGGTGTGGAGGGTTGTTTTTCAGACCGGAGGCCTGTGAACTGTGGAGTGCCACCAGGATCAGTGCTGGGTCCACTACTTTTCGTCATTTATATAAATAATTTGGATGTGAACATAGGAGGTATAGTTAATAAGTTGGCAATTGACATCAAATTTGGAGATGTAGTGGACAGCAAAGAAGTTTACCTCAAGATCCTTGATCAGATGGGCTAACAGGCTGAGGAGTGGCAGATGGAGTTGAATTTAGATAAATGCGATGTGCTGCATTTTGGAAAAGCAAATCCGAGCAGGACTTAGACAATTAATGGTAAAGTTCTCGGGAGTGTTTCTGAACAAAGAAACCTTGGAGTGCAGGTTCATTGTTCCTTGAAAGTAGAGTCGCAGGTAGATAGGATAGTGAAGAAGGCATTTGGTATGCTTTTCTTTATTGGTCAGAGTATTGAATAGAGCAGTTGGGAGGTTAATTTGCAGTTGTACAGGACATTGGTTAGGCCACTGTTGGAATGTTGCATACAATTCTGGTCTCTTTCCTTTCGGAAAGATGTTGTGAAACTTGAAACGGTTCAGAAGAGAATTTCAAGGATGTTGTCGGTTAGAAATGTTGAATAGACTGGGGCTGTTTTCCCTGGATCATCGGAGATTGAGGGGTGACCTTCTAGAGGTTTCTAAATCATGAGGGGTATGGATAGGACAAATAGACAAAGTCCTTTCCCTGGCATGGGGGAGTCCATAGAGGGCATAGGTTTAGGGTGAGAGGGGAGAAGGCGGCACAGTGGCTCAGTGATTTGCACTGCTGCTTCGCAGCACACGGGACTTGGGTTCAATTCCAGCCTTGGGTGACTATTTGTGTGGAGTTTGCACATTCTCCGTGTCCGTGGGTTTCCTCCGGGTGGTCCGGTTTCCTCCCACAATCCAAAGATGTGCAGGTCAGGTGAATTGGCCATGCTAAATTGCCTGTGGTGTTCAGGAGTGTGTGGGTTAGATGCATTAGTCAAGGGTAAATGGGAAGTGGAATGGGTTTTGATGCGATACTCTTCGGAGGGTTGGTGTGGACTTGTTCGGCCAAAGGACCTGTTTACTCACTGTAGGGATTCTATTCTATGAAATAAAAGGGACCTAAGGGATAATTCTTTTCACTCACACGACGGTGCGTGTATGGAATGAACTGCCAGAGGAAATGGTGGAGGCTGGTACAATTAGAAGATGTGAAAGTTATCTGGATGGATATAAGAATGGGAAGGGTTTAGAGGATATGGGCCAAGTGCTGGCAAATGGGACTAGATCAGATGAAGCTATCTGGTGGCCTGGCTGAGTTGGTCCGATGGCTTTGTAGGTCCTGTAGTTCCTTCAGTAGCTCTTGAAATATTTGATCACCTCTTCTAATGTTGTTTGGTTTAAAATTTTGTTTGGCTGAAGCTTCTATGAATGGCAAGGGACATTAAATATTTTGTATAAATGTAAATTACTCTGACTAAAGTAGCCTAAACACAAGTCAACATACTGCGATGATGTACACTAAGCCAACAGTGGGGAAAGGGCATGGTCCTTACAAAATATTGTGCTTGTTTTACATAAATAAGTTATCTTGCTCTAATTTTCAGGTATACGACACTGTCATATAGAGCACCAGAAATGGTTAACCTTTACAGTGGAAAATCCATTACTACTAAAGCTGACATATGGGTATGTAAGAATTGATTTGCTTCTCGGAATGCATGTGTTATGTGCTTTACCTATCTCAGTTGAGTTCTTAGAATGAATTTGATCTGTTATGTGGAGTGAAATTGAACCTTTTTTTTAGATAATTTCTCTTATTTGTATCTTTTAGGCCCTTGGATGCTTACTTTACAAACTTTGCTTTTTTACCTTGCCATTTGGAGAAAGCCAAGTAGCTATCTGTGACGCAAATTTTACAATTCCAGATAATTCTAAGTATTCCAATGAAATGCATTGTTTAATTCGTAAGTATTCAGCTCTTCAAATTAATTTTTCACTGCTTTAATTAATTTTCATTGGGTAATTTAGTTTGTTACCTTTTTGCAGGATATATACTTGAGGCAGATCCAGACAATAGACCTGATATTTATCAGGTTTCTTTCTTCACATTTAGGATGTCAAAGAGGATGTGCCCAGTTAAGAATGTCAATGTAAGTATGTTTGCTTGCTTGGTTTCATTAATAGCCAGGAAGAGACAATCTTCTGATAGGAGTAACTTGTGTAGAGCCTATTTTGACAATTCAGTGAAGATGATGCTAGATTATCTAGATTGTCAGACGTGCAATCTAATGTATGTGGATGGTATAAAAGGTACAAGTTAGTTATTGACATTATGACCAAATTGAGGAGCTGGTACGTTAGTTCCTGTTGTATTTGTGATTTTATAATGCAGTTTTAGTGAATATTGGTAAGGTTTTGCTTCAATTTGTACATCCTGATTGTAAATTCTTTAGAGAATTCCTTTTTGTAACTCAATAAATAGTCTGAAGATGGTTCGTGAAGCATAAGTACTGGATATTCTGTATGTTGGGCTTTCATAAAAGCAAATATAGACTTTGGAAGTGAAGTGCTTCAAATTGATCAATCTTTGCAGCCGAATTGGGTAAAGGAGTAAAACTTGAAATTTGGAGCATTTTCTTTTAAATTTCACCAAATCCAAACACTTTGATTACTTTCCTGCTGAGACTGTTTGATTTTGAATCAGCATTCTGTATTTTATATTTAAAAGTTATATTTTACGTTTTGAGAAGGAAGGATAGATATGTTCAAGATGTGTTACTTTTTTCCAGAATGTATCGATTCCAGTGAAAATGCCAATACCAGTAAAAACTAGTGAAGTTGCTGCTAAAAAGTCTCAACCACGAGCAAGGTAGACTGGTCACTGCATTGTATAGCTAAATTTGAGTTTTGTTCCATTTTAAAGTATCTGTTCACAGTAAATTTCCTGATGTCTTTCACACTGTAGTCTGGACTTGTGTGTACCAGCTTTGGGCGTAGAAATGTAGCCTTTTACTTATTGTTGATAATTATAAATTTACTGTTATTATAAATCTTACATAGGCTTACTGACCCAGTACCAACGACAGAGACCTCAATAGCACCTCGCCAAAGGCCAAAAGCTGGCCAACCAACTCCATCTTCAAGCATTCTGACGATTCAACCTGCTGTGACTCCAAGGAAGCGATCTACTACACAGTTGGCCCCTCAACCCTCAGCCACGCAGTTGGCCCCTCAACCCTCAGCTGCAAAGTTGACCCCTCAACCCTCAGCTGCACAGTTGACCCCTCAACCATCAGGTATGTATTTATGTACATATCTGTATAATCTTTCAAAATATTTTTCAGATTTAAAGTCACTTGGTTACAGCTAATTCCTTTCTTATCTCTTGTCCACAAAGTAGCATTTGTGGACAACATAGCAAAGATAAGTGGGAAAACTAAGGACTGGGAAGCTTTTAAAGAGCAACAGAAGATTACTAAGAAGGAAATACGCAGAGGAAAAATGAGGTACGAAGGTAAACTGGCCAATAATATAAAGGAGGATAGTAAAAGCTTTTTTAAGTATGTGCAGGGCAAAAAATGGTGAGGACTAAAATTGGGCCCTTGAAGACAGAAACAGGGGAATATATTACTAGGAACAAAGAAATGGCAGAGGAATTAAATGGGTACTTCAGATCTGTGCCCACTGGGGAAGACACAAGCAATCTCCCTGAGGTAACAGTGGCTGAAGGACCTGAACTTAAGGGAATTTATATTTGCCAGGAATTG
>NC_057747.1:8721069-8732277 GCF_004010195.1 Chiloscyllium plagiosum
CCAGAGGGCAGTGGGGGCCCAGTCTCTGGATTCATTTAAGAAAGAGTTGGATAGAGCTCTCAAAGATAGTGGAATCAAGGGTTATGGAGATAAGGCAGGAAGAGGATACTGATTAGGAATGATCAGCCATGATCATATTGAATGGCGATGCAGGCTCGAAGGGCAGAATGGCCTGATTCTGCACCTATTGTCTATTGTCTATTGTTGCTGGCAATATGGTTAATGGGGGGAAAGTTTTCAGCGTTTTCAATGGCATTGAAGTAACAGTTAAAAGCAAATGCTACTTGAATGAGCTGGTGCAGGTGTTTCCTCAAGCCAAGCTAATGTCTGAAATATTGGTTTCCTTTTGAAAATGAGCCCATTTCTGACTGTCTGCCTTATTGTGTAGAGCAGAATACTAACGAAGCATGTTATGCATTGTTTCTGGGGTGATTGTGCAGAAGTGCCAAGCTTGAATCATTTTTCAAGGGCATGCTGCTTTGAATAATGCTGCTAGGTAGTGTGTCAATATGTTAAGAGCAGCAGGTGAACCTGGCTGGGAATTGATTAAAATTTATATTTTAAAAAAGACCAACTAGTAGCCACTTATCGACATGGAAGATTAGATTAGATTCCCTACAGTGTGGAAACAGGCCCTTCGGCCCAACTAATCCACACTGACCCTCCAAAGAATAATCCACCCAGACCCATTTCCCTCTGACTAATGCACCTAACACTATGGGCAATTTACATAGCCAATTCAATTGACCTGCACATCTTTGGACTGTGGGAGGAACCCAGAGGAAACCTGCACAGACAGTCGCCCAAGGCGAGAATTGAATCTGGGACTGTGGCGGCACGGTGGCTCAGTGGTTAGCACTGCTGCCTCTCAACGCCAGGGACCAGGGTTCGATTCTAGCCTTGGGCGACTGTCTGTGTGGAGTTTGCACATTCTCCCCCTGTCTGCGTGGGTTTCCTCCCAGTGCTCCGGTTTCCCCCTATAATCCGAAGATGTGCAGGTCTGGTGAATTGGCTATGCTAAATTGCCCGTAGTGTTAGGTACATTAGTCATGGTTAAATATCGTGTAGGGGAATGGTCTTGGTGGGTTGTTCTTCAGAGGGTAGGTGGGGACCTGTTTGGCTGAAGGGGATGTTTCCATACTGTAGGGAATCTAAAAAAGAAGGTAGAAGAACACATTTGCATGAAAATTAGACATACAAGAATTACGGAGAAGTCATAATGAGGAATATTTAAAAATGCTGATATAGTCTGGAAATAAGTTGTAACTGTACACAAGGGCCAGAGGTTCTAGATTTTCTTCAGGAGAATTTTCCACATCAAAGTATGTTTTCATTGCACCCAGCGATGAGATATTGAGATCTGGTTCGGAGAATGAGTGGGTTAAATGGATCAAGTACCAGTTGGGGTGCATTTAGATGACTGTGATTGTAGCATGACTAGACTTTTTGTTTCTATGGAAAAAGACCAGGAGCATACCAGAGTAAAATAATTAATTTATTAATTTCAAGAAGGTAGGAACGGAGCTATATATGAGATTAGCGAATAAAGCTACAAGAGGAGTATTGTGAACTGCAAGGAAAATGGTGAATAAGCTATTATACGCAGGCTAGTGGAATAGAAAAATGTTGCGCATTAAATTTAAAGCAGCATGGTGTGACAGCTTTCATTGTTCAGAAGATTGAGAGGCAAATGAGATGAGGGAATAGTTCTAAGGGAGATGCAGCAGCATAGGGACCTCGGAATTTCTGTGGACAAATTATTGAATGTGGCAAAACAAGTTGAGAAAGCAGTTAATAAATCATTAGGTCCTTGTGCTTTATGGAAAAGGCCATATGGTACAAAATGGGGAAGCTATTAAAAGAAATATGAAATGCCGGTTGAGTCTGAACTTGCCAAAGCTGGGCAGCATGCTTTAGCACAGTTATTGAAGCATTAGAAAAACTGCAGAAAAGAAAAAAATATTTGGAGCTGAGATCACAAGCAGCGCAGCCATGATTTTTATTGAATGATGGATCAGGCTTGAAAGGCCAAATGGCCAACATTGTGTTCCTGGGTACTGAGAATATTTCCAGCAATAAGAGTGTTCAGTTACATTAAAAGATTGAAGATTCTGGGATTTATCTCCTTTTAGAGAAAAGAGGATTAAGAGGATATATGATGATTGTGCCCAAAGTTGAGGGGTTGAGGCAAAGTAGATGATGAGCCGCTTTCATTGGCTGACATGGTCATGGACTAGAAGACAACAAAAAGTACCCTTCTTACAAAAAAACGGCAAAAATCGATCCAGTGACGAGAGGAAAATAAATGTTTATATAGCGAATGGTTAGGATCTGCAGTGCAGTACTTGACCTATTTGATGGAGGCAGATTGAATCATGATTTCCAGAAGCAACTTGGATGATTAACTGAACAAAAAGACCATGGAGGGCTAAGGGGAAGACAGGCAGGGGGAGAAAACCCTACTGAGCTGATTTAGAGAGCTGGCAAGGACATGACTGGCCAAATAGCCGCTTCCTTTAACTATTTGACTTTTAGTTTTTTGAAGAAAATCTTTCTAGTAGATTGACTACACTTTGCTGAGAACTCAATTCATGCATTTGCAGACTATTTAAAGTTGGAGTGAAGATTTATCAATTTAAAGAATTCAGATGCAAGTAGAAATTTCAGTAACGGTTCTCTTCAAAACATTGTTTTGATTCTCAATTCATAAGAAATTGGATTTACAATACAATTCACATCTCTGAGACTAACCCATAGCTATTTGGCTGACATTGACCATCTATTCCGTTAGAATCCAGGACTGTAAAGGGTGCCTATTGTGTGGATATGGAGTGGAAACTCAGTACCAACTGGGTATTGTTATCTGTTCAGCTGGCACTGCATTTTCTCATCTCTGACTCTTAGCAATAGTAACCCTTTGCTATCCTGACAAGTTCTACAGTCACGTAATCATAAACTAAACAGCCTTCATCTACTTGAAATCTGAGTCAGTCAATCTCGAAAAGACATTCATGAATCTTAGCCCTATTGCTGCCATACCAGAGAACTTAAAAAAACTTGAGAGCTTTTATACTTTCTGTTCTTTGCAGTAATATAATTTACAGATCAGAAATTATAACACATTTAGAAGAACACTGGCTATAAAAGGCAAACGTGATATGTGACGCAGCTTCACCAATACTTCAGAATGCAGAAGTAATTAGTTTCACACTCTGAGGGAACCAAAGTTGGAAAAAAGAATGTGGGATACAATACTGCATAACTTGCTGTGCAATCTGCATCCCTTTTGAATGTGGTTTCCCTACACAGTGCAGGGTCAGAGAATGGGAAATGTGAGGGTATGTGATACTCTGAATTTTAAGATATTGAGATACCTTAAGTTGCCATGTTTATGATTTTATTTGCTCAGGTGTACCTATTAATAATTTAGTGCAATGAGGTATGAAATTAGAGGAATTTCAATTGTGAAACATAAATGGCTTTCAAAATAATATACTAAAGTACTTAAGTTGTGCCACTTAGATTCTGACAGTAAATCCTTAGGCCCTCCAATTCCAGTGCAACAAATAGTATTGGTGTGTCTTATTTACAATGACATCCAGTAGGAAAAGAAAAAAGCTTTGATGCAATGTGACTATGCATCAACACTCCTTTTCACTAATCAAGCCTGTCTCCTTCATATTCCAGCTGATCCTTCCTTCACGAGTACACCATGCAGGTGCATTCAGTTTTAAAAACTGATCCTACTTTTCCCCTGGACACTATGACAATTCACCAGTGAGAGAGTTATATTGAGACCTGAGATCAACATTGTCAAATTCAAATATACATATTCAGAGCCACACAAAATCAATTCTAAGAGGATTTTTGTGCCAGTTGAAGAATGGGTTGAGATGAGAGCTGCACCAATCCTGAAGTAACAGTAGGTTTCTACATTACTTGTAATGAGTTGGAACAGTATCTGAGTAGATCCACAAATTTATTTAGCTTATTGATTTTATTCTTTGCTATATCAAAGAAGGCTAGAATTCACCACATCAATATGATATATACCATAACCCAAGGAAAACCAAACATATAAATAGAAAACAGGCTATACCACAGAGCTTTATCCAGAGGCTCACTGAAGATGTTACCTAGTATGGTGACAAAAACCAACCTTACAGCTCAATGAGCAAACTTCCATCCAGAACCTCAACTGGAGCTGCAAATCTTCTCATAACTCGCTAATAAATCATATAAACTCGAGTAATAGTCGATCTCATATAAAAGTTGACCCCCTATGTTTGGCCAAAAATCCTGGAATTTTCCATATATCTCATGTAAAAGTCGATCCTAGTTCTTTACAGATAACAGATCAACATTTGTGAGTCAAGGTATTATCCTGTACATAAATGTTAAGATGAGGAAATGAATTTCTTTCTCCTGCTGTTATGTGATTTGATGAACAATTCACATAATTTTGGCATGAAAGAGTCAGGTGACAACCAACCTTGTGGAATAAAGTCATATACATAATTGAGGTTTTTAATTTCTTCATTTTGTGTAAAAATGCCCTTTGGAACAAAACAAAATAAATAGTATTTAAACTGAAAGTTATTAATGTTGCAGAGAAGACTCATAACTGTGTAGCAGCAAGAGATTTTTGTTTCAGAGAAACTTGTGAGAAACTGGAGAAAGATATTGAACCAACTTCAGACAGTGCTAAAATAAAATTGTGCCATCAGAGGTAAACCTAGCAAGTGTCCATAATTGGAGAAAGTACTTCAAAATCGTCAAAATAGAAAATGTGTTAGTCAGAAGCCATCCGAATTCATGCATGAAATGAATCAAAGAAGGATGGGATTTTGGATTTTAAGGCAAATGATGGATGGTGCATAAGGATCATGAGAAGGCCTGACTTAGTACTTCAACAGAGAACTAAGATTGCATAAAAGCTGCCTGCTAAACGAGAAGATAAAATATTAAGGTTTAAACAGTTTGTAATCCGAAATCGGTAGAAAGTTATTATGCATCGGAAACGTGGTCGGAATGCCTATTGCTCTTGACATGCCAGAGAATCAAATTGTGAACCAAAAAGGAGAAAAAATCAGTATTGGTGATAACCACTGGCCATGAGAAAAGTAAGTTCACTTTAGTTCTTTCTTGTATGGCTGATGGCACTAAGGTAAAACAGATGGCTATTTTTAAGAGAAAAACTTTGCCAAAAGGAATTGTTGTCCATATGCAACCACAAGGCTGGATAGATGCAGGTTGATGTAGAAATGGATAAAGGAAGTTTAGAATATATGACCTGGTGGACTATGGAAGGACAAGAATTTACTCGTCTGGGATCAGTTTAGATCCAATCTAGTGAAGAATGTTGTTGATAATATCCGATCACCTAAGACTAACGTAGCTGTAATTCCTGGCAGACTTACAAGGGTTTTGTAACCAATAGATGTTGGTATCAATAAGCCATTTAAGGACATGACGAAAAAGAAGTGGAATAACTGCATACATGATGGAGAAAAAAAGCATACAAGAAAGGAGGCAGTATATGGGCTCCAGCACTGCCACTGATCTGTGAATGGATCGTTGATTCATGGAAGGAAGTAAAGGCTGAAACTATTTTCAAATCATTCAAGAAATGTGGACTTGCAAATGCATTGGACGGTACAGAGGATGATTATTTATGAGATGACATAGGTAAAGAAGAAGAAGCGAATGATGTGCTACTGCTAACTACAGACATGTGAGGATGACGAGGATCCATACGATATGATTCATCCTGATGATTATGAAGCTTTATTCGGTGCTGAAGATGTTGAACAGTGTGACTTTGCAGGATTTTAATTAATTTTGGTATTGGACATGTTTAATTGAAGATGTAACATGTACCAGAAGTTGAGAATTAAAACTGTGGTATATTTCTACTTCACTTTTTGTATGTATAAATAAAAGCTTACTACTGTTAATTCATTTTGATTTCTATTGTCTTTATTCAATAATTACCGTAATTCATTATGGTTTTCTTTCTTTATTTGTTTAGAGATCGATTGGGCTTTTGCTCATGATATAGTATGAATTTTGATGGGTATGAATTTCAGACCTTCAAAAGTAGTATCTATATAATGGTCTACTCCATAAATTTAACCTTAAAAAGCAGTCTAAAAAATTCAACTATTACTCGAGTATATACGGTAATTGCACCTCTATTATCTATCATAATGGCTGCTGTCTATCTGGCTGTGGATGAAAACTGTGATGATTGTGAATTCTGATGCAAAGAATTATCTTAAACTTTCAAGATGTTCAGATAGTAGCCGTAGAATTTCATTTTGAAGCTTGGATATTGTTGTCAGCTGGATTCTCACTGGTCCTTTGAATTTGAAGTCCTCAAGGCATAATAATCCAAAGCTTGACAAATTGTCAATTTTTCAATGCTAAGGTAATGGCTGCTGATTCAAAGAACCAATGTCAAAAAAATTCAAGGAAAGAAGTGTTGTAAATCAACTGAATTATGTGTAACAAGATTCTGACCGATACAGAAATTCTTGCACGTAATTGAGGAATCCGTTTTATTGATAACTGTATGTATCATGTCTCTACATGCACCGGTTCCATTCACAACTTTTAGGGTGAATGATGAAATATTTTGCATTTCAGATCTATGAGCCAAATAGTGATCAGAGCTTATTAAACATTTTGAATTCTTCATTTGGACAGGAGTTCCAGCTGCAAACTGTGGACACTTTGCTCAATTACTTGGCCAACAAACAAACATTCAGCCAGTACAACTTCAACAGCATCTGCAACTGAAGCCACAGGCACAACTTTTACTTCAACAGCAGTATTTGTTGCACCAACATCAAGCATATTTCCAGCAACAGCAAATACTTCAGACTGCACAGGTAATGCTCAGTTTCATGTAAAGCTCTACTTTGGTGATGAAATGGAGGAAAAACTACAAAAGCAGTTGGGTGCAATGCAAATAGTGCACCATTGGGTACTCAATTCTTCATTTGATGCTTCAAGCATGAGGTGCTCATGGATATTTGGCTTAAAGATTGAGATGATCATGTCAGCTGGCTCTGCCATTTCCCCTTACTCACCTATCCATCAAGCAATGCTTCCTACATATTTGCTCTATTGCACAACTTGCATTATTCTCTCTCTTTTCTATTCTACTTTTTTCCCTTCTCTAAACACATCTTGTCCAAAATAACTGCCTGCTTCTTTCATTCTATTCCCACTAAACTGCGAACCACCGACGTTCCCTTCTTGATTCACTTGAATGATAGCTCTTGAGGTGCTGCCAACCTGTCTTCCAAATCTGCCATCTTTATTTCTGTCCTCAAGATGTCAGCTTTTCACCTCTTCTCCCTTTTGCAAACAATTGCCCAACTCCTCCCTCCCTTTTCTCATCAAAGTCCATGAATGTTGATTCCCATATTTATGCCCATCTATCCAGAACTTCATCTTTGAATTCCTCCACTCCTCAGGTTTTGTTTTTGTCATAGTACAGAAACTGCTTATCATAGTCACACATGCCCCTTACCTGATTCCTTGAAAGTTAAAACTAGCCTTACTTGGCCTGCTTACAGCCCTTTGAATGGTTGACCTCACCTCCCTTAGCTAGCAGGCCAGACTTCATGTGAAGCTCTCCCTTGTCCTGGTTTCTCTCCTACCTCTAGTCAAACCATTTTTGAATCCATCTTGTGAAACCCACCTCTGCTCTTTGACCCAGCATTTCTGACCTCATTGACTAGATTAGCTTCGATTCTGAAATACTCATTCAAATCCCTCCATAACCTTACTCTTCCCTATCAATGGAACCCTTTTGACACCACTACCTTTCAATGTATTTTCGTTAAAGCATTCTCGATTTTATCCTGGAGAACCTCTAAGTCTCCTTTTTTTCCACATTTCTCCTTTAGAGTGCTCCTTAAAATGCCCCCTCCTCTTCTGAAGCTCTTGGCCATCTGCCCTAACATCTCACTATGTAGAATGGTGTCAAATGCTTTGTAGTGTTCTTGTGTGCCATCTTAGGATGTTGCATTAACTCAAGGGTGTTGTATAATTACAAGCTGTTGTTGGTGGCCCATTCAATTACTATAATTTCATGAGAAGCTCTAACTCACTTGTTTACTGCCACTAGATTTAACTAACTTTTTACATTTATCTTTTGGCAATAAGTTTTTAGAGCCATCCATGCTTTGAGCTATATACATATCCTATTCCCAGATATGTCCAAATCGGTGACTAACCAGTATAAAATCTTTTGCTTTTTTTTGAACTTGTTGCCACTTCTTCAGTCATTATTGAATTATTACAGCACAAGAGGAGGCTGTTTGACCAATGCCAGAGGATCTGTGCTGCTCTTTGTAGAACAATCCAGTCAGTCCTTCTATCCACTTTCTCTAGCCCAGCAAGCTTATTTCACTCAATTGCTTGGTTGAGTTAATTTTGAAATCACTGTGCTTCAACGACCTTCATATGCAATGAATTCCAGGTTGCAACTGCTTGTTGGGTTTATTTTAAGAAAATGTGTTGTTCAAAACCTTGAATCTGTATGTGCTTGTTCTTGCAATATAAGCCAATCAGAACATGTTTCTTTTCTCCACCTTCTCTAAACCTACCATAATCTTGTATACCCTGTATCAAATATATCCTTAATCTCCTTTTCTCCAGAAAGAATAATCCGACTTTCTGTGACTTAACCTTGTAGCTAAATTCTCTAAGCTCTAGAATCATTTTGATAAACCTCTTCTACATTCTTTGATACCCATCACATCCTTCGGAAAGTGTAGTGGCCGAAACTAGATGCAATAATCCTGGTGTCCTAACCAGACCTTTTTTAAAGGTACAGCACAATTTTCCTGCTTTTATACCCAATACTTCTGTACATGACCCTCAACTACCAAAGATTAGTCAATTTCTCAAAATGATCATCATCTCAAAACTCACGCCTTGCAACATTAGCTTTGATAACTTTGTTTGTTATAGTTAATTGTGCTGATCTTCTCCAGTGCTTCAGTTCCATTGCCAGCAGTGCTGGTCTCTTGCTCTTTCTTGGCATTTCAGGATCACTTCATGTATCTGTTTGATGCAGCATTTTCTTGGAAAACATATATTTTTCTTTGAACTTTCTTCGAGTCCCATCAGACTGTGCCTCAAGGAATCCTTCAGTTAACATCTATCTCAGTTGAAGCCTACTTTGATAATGTTAATGGCAGAAGGTAATTATGTATGGTAATTAAAAATGTTGTATTTATCATTCTGCAAGCAATAGAAGCGGAGTCTTTGCTTATATCACAAAAGAACTTGAAGTGACAAGTAGAAACGTTCAATGCCATAATTGATGACAATAACCCTTGCTTTTCCGCCTTGCTAATTTATTCAGTGCAAATTCTGTCCTTTTGACCTAATCTACAAACAGAGTCTTGTACTTGTAAGACTAGAGAACTTTGGTGTTGGAGGAAAAGTAAGTTGCCCAATTTGAGGTTAGGCCAATGTCGTTATCACTACTCACGTCTTCAACGTTTAGAAGAAATATGGTGGTATGTCTTCTGTAGGCAGAATGGTGCCAAATGTGCATTGCTGGACCATTTCTTTTTGGTAGTAGCCAGTATGTTAGCTGATATTGTCTGTCTGAGTTGCTATGTTGACTGAAAACCTTGAAAGCAAATAGGCAGTAGCAGTAACTTGTGGTTTTCAAGTGAACATGCTAAGAATATGCAAGTTATTGGTTTAGATCTCGTGACATTAAACTGGATAACACATTTGATACCTGTTTCATCCACTGAGTGTTTAATGAGGAGACTTGAACCTAGACGTGTGGAGTCAGCCTCAAATCACCTTCCAAAAAAATTGTGTTCTTCAGGGATCATTATCAGGGGCATGTAGGCACACTGTCAGGCAATTTGAATTTTGTTAAACTGCTAAGAGGGTGTCTTGTGCTCCTTTGACATAGATTCTCTAAATCTGGCAGTGATGTTTTCTCTGCCTTAAATAAATTAGAAAACTGATTGTGACAGTGGAATTCCAGTGTTGAATAAACATGTGCTAGTGAATGGATTTTGCTTGAAGCTATATAAATTGTCTTTGCCAGTTAGCTTCACAGAATATAGTTTTTTTTCCCCCAAAACAGGTTTTTTGTCAGGTTCTTTGGGATTTAAGGTAACTGCACATTTATTTTCAGTATTTTCATTTCTTTGTGAGGGGACAATTCCTTAAACAGTCTTCTGTTGTATGGGATTATACAGAACTTCAGTTTAACTGCTGACTTTTGTTGTCTGTCTTTAGTTCTGTTTTTCCAGGTGGACTGATAATATTCAGGATGTCTTTATTCCCAGTTCTGCAGTGTTATTACTTAAAGGCGATTCAGTTTGTTTGTGTTCTGTTATAATATCAAATAATTTCTTCACACACCAAGTATATACTATGGAATGGAACAGTGCCATTTTTAGGTGGCAGGAAAGTTTTTTTTTTCAGCCAGTTCATAGAGTCCTAGAGATGGACAGCATGGAAACAGACCCTTCAGTCCAACCCATCCATGCCGAACAGATCCAAACACAAACTAGTCCCACCTGCCAGCACCCGGCCCATATCCCTCCAAACCCTTCTTGCCAGCAGTGCTGGTCTCTTGCTCTTTCTTGGCATTTCAGGATCACTTCATGTATCTGTTTGATGCAGCATTTTAAATGTTGCAAATACACCAGCCTCCACCACTTCCTCTGGCAGCTCATTCCATACACGTATCACCCTCTGTGTGAAAAGGTTGCCCCTTAGGTCTCTTTTATATCTTTCCTCTCTCACCCTAAACTTATGCCCTATAGTTCTAGACTCCCCGACTCCAGGAAAAAGACTTTGTCTGTTTATCCTATCCATGCCCCTCATAATTTTGTAAACCTCTATAAGGTCACCCCTCAGCCTCAGACGTTCCAGGGAAAACAGCCCCAGCCTGTTCAGCCTCTACCTGTACCTCAAATCTTCAAAGATTTCTGCCCTGTTTCTTCATTTCATAGGGTCTTGGTCTCAGCCCAATGAGTCTGTACTGCCATTCAATGAGATCATGGCTGATGTGACAATCCTTAACGTGACATTTCTTTCTCTGTCGCGCTCTCTCTCTGTCGCGCGCTCTCTCTCTGTCGCGCGCTCTCTCTCTCTGTCGCGCGCTCTCTCTCTCTGTCGCGCGCGCTCTCTCTCTGTCGCGCGCTCTCTCTC
>NC_057747.1:8732777-8777098 GCF_004010195.1 Chiloscyllium plagiosum
CCCCCATTGTTAGCATTGTTGCTTTCTCATGCTGGCAGTGAGTACCAGCAAGCACCAAGTAAAAAACCTGAATTAGATATACACAAAATGTGAACTGCAGAGTTTGGGATGAGCTCAAGTTTACACAATGGAAGCTGGGAAGTTGGCTCATAGAGCATTCAAGCAGTCAAGTCTTGAGGTAACAATGGCAAAGAGGAAGACTTTAACAAAACACGAGCTGGGACAGTTAGTCTGTTGATGTTATTGAGATGGCACTAGGAGATTTGATGATGAAATGGATAATGACTAGTGCTCAACACAACATCAAAGTTGCAAAGAGTCTGGCTCAGCTTAGACAATTACCAGGTTATGAAACAGTAGCCAGTTAAAAGAGGTAGTGGCAGGGACAAAAGACAATGGCCTCAGTCTTTCCAGTAGTAATTTGGAGTATTTCAATATTATTACATAAATAATACGAAAAAGTGGATGAATTGAGAAAAATAGTGGTGAGACAGAACAGTCTCATAGGCATTTCGATGTAATTATTTCCTGATATTGACAAGGGGCAGCATCTGGATAAGAATCTGAAGAGAGCAAAAGGGATCCTCCAGACTGCTCTTTGTCTATGATTCAGCTGGTAAGAATGGAAGCAAGTGAGGATATTTCTGCTCAGCTGGACAGGGTTGAAGGAGGATAGTATGGTCAACCACTTCAAAGCTGCCAACAGATCAAGAAGAATGAGGAGGTATTGTCTACCATGATCACAATTGCAAATAATGTCATCTTTAACTTTGCTGAAAGTAATTTAAGTGTCTGAAGTGGGGACAGAAACTTGGAGGATTCAGATATTGAATTGTGTGCAAGATAGAACACAACCCTTGGTGGAGACAATCTGCAGATCTTTGCCATGCATACACATGCAGCCAGATTCATACAAACTCTGCTCCAAATCCAGATCAGTTGCTGTCATTTAATACTGGCTTACCCACTTGTCCAAAAATGACCATTTTTGTGCCCCCCCCTTAAAGGAGTCACGACTCCATCTCCAAAATACCAAGAAAAGTACACGTCAAACGTTAACTGCAGGTGATATTTAGAATCTTGTATAAAAGTGATTGGAAGGCCCCAACTAAAAATTAATCCCATGATCGAATAACTCTGCTGAGCTAGTCTGACATGTCACTGGATTGCTACATACCATGGCAGAAAAATTTTGATCAAACTCAGGATTTGTTGCCAAGTCTAGTGAATGGGCAGAGGGTAGTGTACTGGTAATATCAATGGACTGGTAATCTAGAGAACCAGGCAATAGGTCAAAGAGTTCATAATCCCAACATTAAATTTGAATTCTGCAAGCATCAATGAATAAAGCTGAAATTGAAAACTAGTCTCAGTAATGGTGACCATAAAATTATCATTGATTGTCACAAAATTCATTCACTAATTTCTGCTATCCTTCCCCAGTCTGGCCTACATGTGACTCCAGATCCACAATAATGTGGTTGACTCTTAATTGTCCTCTAATTTAGCCTAGGAAGGCTCTCAGTTCAATGTGGGAAATAATACCGGATCATGCCAGCAATACCCACATCCTTTGAAACTGTTTGCAACATTGAAATTATCAACACAGTCCATGAAGTCATCTCAATTGCTGACAGTGATGGAAATAATATATCACCTTCAAATAAAACTCAATCATATTGTAGCTGCAACTCATTTATTTCAACGATAACAGTATACATTCTTTTTTACAACTTTTACTTTCAAGCTTTGCCACTACTTACAATATATGAAAACAAGGTATTGCACAGTCAATAGTAGTTTGAGCATTATGAACACTTTAAAACTTCAACACTGCTATCAGCATTGAATGCTTGCTCCAGTTCAAGTGATCTTTAATTTCAATTCGATAAAGTTAAAGTAATTGTTTCGAAGCACCACTGTACCTATCAAACAGGAGCTAGACTCTACACAGGCTGTTATGCTGTTAAGGTGAAAAAGCTTTATTTATAACTTAGAAAAATATGTAACAGCAAGATGGAGACTGTTGCACTAAACTGAAATAAAACACTAAACACAAATGGATAATAAGGATATTTAGCTAGAGAGTTTCTTTGTAATAAAAGCAGAATAATTTTCAATGTAAACTATTAGTTGGACTGTAACAAACATACTTAATGGTTTACTCCTTCTACACATTTGTAATCCACAGCCAAAAACACCTAGCAGACGGTTAAAAATATCAAGAGCATAGTGTCCAAAAATTAATTTTATTAAACACTGCAAATTGCTAATTTTCTTTAACTTATTTACATGAAACATTCTTGCCTTTTACAGAAATAAATTTTCCATCCATCAAAAAATAAGTATTGTATTTACTTTACACGTACACAATGCCAGTAAGACTACATTTTATATATCTTCCTTGCATGGCACTTGCTCTCATTTTACGTGGTGATTCTTGTATTTTGTTTTTGATGGGGTAGCCAATGTCTTATTCTCCAAAATACTGCCGCACCATATTGATGGTTAACCACAATATTTTGAGCTTTGAGTACAAACAGTGCAAAGCTTGAACTTCTTTGTTATGTTGGCTTCAGGGCCTAACAAGGAAAATGTCAAATATTTTGTAGACAGTGCTTAGGGAATAATAACACATTTCAGAGCACGGATATTAATGGTCAAATCGTTATCCGAATGCTCAGCTCTTATCACTGTGACAACAATGAACGGCACTGGATCCAAAGGTTAGTCATGATGCACATGAATGACCCAAAACTGATCAGGTTTAACATCTCACAGGAGATTGGGGAAAAAAATATATTACAATGCTTTGTTCCCTTCATAACAAAGTATATCAAGGTGCAACCAGGGAACAGCATTGATCCCACAAGCTGGTACAGGAGTGGAATCTGTCTATCTTCTTTCACTCAGAAGTTAGACAAAGTGCAAAAAAGTTAGAAAAAAGGAGGTGCAAAACTACAGGGAGAAAAGCAACCAATTGCACACAGCCACTGTCAATATTTCCTGTAAGATGCATTACACTTAAAAACAATGAGTGGGCCTCAGCAACATAGAAGAATTTTGGTAAATTCACAGTATTCATCTTGAAAAATGCAGGTGGTCAGTTTACATATCTTTTAGCTTCTTCTCTAATTCTTCAAAAGCTTTAATGTTGGCTTCATCTATTTCATCTTGGACCTGCAGTTTAAAAAAAAAATCAAAGCAAAGGATACCAAAGCTATCTGTGAAGATCTACACTGTTTTTGTATCAACAAATTTAATTTGAAAACAAAATGTCACGTTTCCATAAAAATAATAGTTAATGAAACATACATTTTATAACCTATTGTTGATCAATTTATTCATCACATGAAGGATACAAAATTTGTTTGACAGCAGGATAAGCTAGACTTTGAAGAGTATTAATCTCAACCTCCCAGCTGGGAAAAGAGGACTTATGAAAATGATCCAACGTGTGAGTAGACAATATTGGAAGAGACCTGACAATATTTTTAAGATTGAGGAATAAAGGTACCTTAGTAACAAGAAAACATGGTCATGAATATGAAAGCAAGGCTTAGAGTTGAAAACAGTAACACGTATGAACACAGTTTTGTTCTTAATGACAACAGAAAGTGCTCAGATGTGAGCACAATTACAATGTTTAAAAAACATTTAGATGAGTTCATGAATAGGAAAGGTTTGGAGGAATCTGGATCAGGTGGGATGAGTTTAGTTTGGGATTATGTTCAGCATGGACTGGTTGGACTGAAGAGTCTGTTTCCAGGCTGTATGTGACTCTACTTTAGAACTGAATAGGGTTTAATCTTGTTGACAGAACGGGAAGGGATGAGTGAATGGTACCCACAGCAAAAGACAAAGGGTAATAGTAATTAAAAACAGATCTTGTTGGAAAATAGATTTTTGAGAAGATTTGTAGCTCAGGATGAGGTTCAGGTTGTAAGTTTGCTCGCTGAGCTGGAAGGTTTGTTTGCAGATGTTTTGTCACCATGCTAGGTATCATCATCAGTGTGCCTCCGGTGAAGTACTGGTGTTTTGTCCCATTTTCTGTTGTGTGTCTCAGTCTCTTAAAGTGTTTTTTTTTCATTTCCAGTTCTTTTTCTCAGAGGTTGGTAAATGGGGTCCAAATCGATGTGTTTATTGATGGAGTTCCAGTTTGAATGCCTAGCCTCTAGGAATTCCCATGTGTGTCTCAGTTTGGACTGTCCCAGGATGCATGTATTGTCCCAGTTGAAGTGTGTCCTTCTTCATCTGTATGTAAGGATACTAGTGAGAGAGGATCATGTTGTTTTGGTGGTGAAAGTGGATACTGCAGATGCTGGAGATTAGAGTCAAGATTAGAGTGGTGCTGGAAAAGCACAGCATGTCAGGCAGCGTCTGAGGAAATCCTGATGAAGGGCTCCTGCCCGAAACGTCGATGTTCATGCTCTTCGGATGCTGCTTGACCTGCTGTGCTTTTCCAGCACCACTCTAATCTTGACCCATGTATTTTGGTGGCCAGTTGGCATTCGTGTATCCTGGTGGATAGTTTTCTGCTTGCCTGTCCAACTTAGTGTTTGTCACAGTCCTTGCATGGTATATTTTGTAAATGATATTCATTTTGCTGGTTGTTTGTATAGGGTCCTTTAGGTTCATCAGCCACTGTTTAAGTGTGTTGGTAGATTTGTGGGCTACCATGATGCCAAGGGGTCATAGTAGTCTGGGAGTCATTTCAGAGATGTCTTTGATGTATGGTAGTGTGGCTAGAGTTTCTGGGCATGTTGTGTCTGCTTGTTTTGGCTTGTTGCTTAGGAATTGGTGGACTGTATTTATTGGGTACCCTTTCTTCTTGAATACATTGTATAGGTATTTTTCTTCTGCTGTTTGTAGTTCCTGGGTGCTGCAGTGTGTTGTGGCCTATTGAAATAATGTCTGATACAGATCCATTTGTTGGGATGATTGCTTCTGTAGTTAAGTATCTGGTCTGTGTGTGTTGCTTTCCTGTACATGCTGGTCTGAAGTTCTCCGTCGACTGTTGGTTCCACTGTCACATCCAGGAAGGGGAGTCGTTGTTTTTCTCCTCCCCTTTTATGAATGTTATGCCGGTCAGGATGTTGATGATGCTGTAGGTTTCCTCTAACTTCTTCTGTTTTGTGATGACAAAGGTGTCATCCACGTAATGGACTCAAACTTGCAACCTAGAAAATAGATGTTAAATGTAGCTGTGGATAGTGGGAATTAGGTTGGCTGTGCTGTTTCTCTCTGCACAGATGCTGCCAAACCCTACTGAGACTTTCGATTTTCATTTCGGATCCAGCACGTGGCATTTTGCTTTTTAATATTTTCTTTCAGAAGAAACTAGTTTTCCCTAAACAATGGATTAACTCTGAAAGGAAGTTCCCAAATAGTGGGTCACAGCCCCAAAGGGATTGCACGGATGGTTTCTGAGCGTGTAAACTCCCTCTGTTGCGAAGCAGCACCGGTAACTTGGGAGACCAGCCTGGGTGGTCTGTTGGGACAGCCCTGACGTAGTGATTTGAAGGCACTAAACAGCAAAGGGAAAGACCATGAGCTCAAAGTGCTTGTTAACCTTAGTGAGAGCTGTGCAGGCCTGGAAAGACTGCTTACTGACTTGGTGCAGTGAGACAAAGGTAAGTAACTGACTGATGTGTCCAGAGTGCAAGGGAAAAGTGGGAGGGCATGCAACTGATCCAAGAGTGAACGTTGGCTTCATGTTTTGCTGTATACTATAGAATCCCTACAGTGTGGAAACAGGCCATTCAGCCCAACAAGTCCACACCGACCCTCCAAACAGTATCCCTCTCAAATTCACCTCTCTACCCTATCCTTGAACCCTGCATTTTCCATGGCTCACCCAACTAACCTGGAACTATGAGCAATTTAGCCTGGCCAATCCACCCAACCTGTACATTTTGGACTGTGGGAGGAAACCTACGCAGACACAGGGAAAATGTGCAAACTCCACACAGACAGTTGCCCGAGGCTGGAATCGAACCTGGATCCCTGGTGCCGCCAAGCCACCATGCCACACTTCTGCTCCTTGTTTTGTAAAAAGGCTCTTTAGTCCAGGTCAGCAAGTTTGCTTTGCAGGCATTGGGAACTGGATCCCGTACGGAGGGCCAGGGTAGTGTGAACACTTGGAGAGAAGATGACTAATGTGTGCGCACGTGTGTTAGACAAGGGAAAGGAGGAGGCTGATTGGCATAGCAGAGAGGGGCTGTATACTATGTGGGTGTGTATGGGGAAAGAAAAATGAGATGGTTATAGAGTATAAGTTTGTGCACACATATGTTTGGGGATGGTAGGGGTGAGAGAGGAGGAGGAAGAGGAGCTTCATTGAATCTTCAGAGGTGAATAAGGAAAGCTTGGCTAAAACTTACATCAGTCCATTACATAACAAAGCACATTAAAAACAGAAATTTGCATATTTTAATGTTGTATTGTACCTTGATCTGCAAACTGCAAATAATTATATAGTGAATAGTATTATGTTGCTTTACTACTGCTTTGGTATGACTGGGGTCTGGGGTCACAATCGTTTTCAAATACTGTACTGAGATCCCATTGGAAACAGTTTGGAAAGCCCTGCAGCAGATTGTACACATTATTGTTACAGAATGAAATTACAAACAATAAAAGCTGACAGTAGTAAGCAAATTAAATGGAAAGGCCTGGCTCCTAAGCACAATTTGGAGCAACCAAGGGGGAAACAGCAGGGGTAAAGCAAATTGAAATAATGGAGGAAACTTGACAATCATGAACTGGATATAGCAGTAAACATCGAGTAACAGTTTCAGGACCAAATTCAATTTTAAAATGAATAAATTATGTACGGAGTTACAAAGCTGAAAGCTGCTGAATATACTGCACAAGGCAGGTTAGACACAGAAACCTAAATCATCCAAACTTTAAATTCACGACAGCAAATCAAGATCACAGGGACCAACATCAAATTGTGATAAAGTAGCATGAAGAAATCTCAGCTGTTTCTATATTTTACATCATGTTTCACGCATAGACGCTAGACTTTGTAAGGTCAGAAGCTTCAGAATAATCCAACAGAAAATACTCTTCACTTCAAACTTTGAGGCAGATACTAAACCAGTAGGTTATGATGCAACTTATGGGTCAAAAGGAGCCCGACACCACCCTTAAAGGAAGTTCTGAATCTGATGAGAGAAATGCTTGGGAAAGGGATCCTCTCTCAGTTTGCGCACCCAGTCTCGATGATGATGAACAAATAATAAGAGCAGCTGCAGAGTAGATCTTAATTTACTCTCCCTAAAAATGGTGCTCATGCTACAACATAGCTCAGGAACAGCTGTCTCTGCATTACATCTGTGTCATATCAAATGACCATCCTAAACAATGTGATAACAAATTAGGGCACTAATACATTAGAGTACTTAACTCAAAAATGGATTGAGACTCCTCAAACTTATTACATTCCCTTACAGAAACTTGGGGATCTTGGCAGAGGTTGGATTCAACACAAAGTCCCTGTGTTAAAACCATCATATATTCAGGCACAGTAATGGCCCGCCTTTTCAGTATTTAAAATGAACACTTGACATCCTGATATTGGAGAGTGCCTATGTTCCAACGTGGTTTATCAAATGAATTTTATTTATGTAATTGTTTGGAAAAACAAAAAAATTCTGTAGAAATAATCCGGCTCAATGCATCAGTCCCATCTCAACCACAAGCTAAAACTTGACATTCAAACAACCAAACTTGACATTCCGAAGGATTTATATAAGTCATCAGCAATTCAAATTAACAATTTACCTGTATCACCTCATCAACCTCAGGAATGTAAAACTGCAGCATATTTTGGATTCCACTTTTCAACGTAATAACGGAACTAGGGCAACCAGTGCAAGAACCTAACAATTTCAGCTTTACAACGCCATTTTCAAAACCCTTAAAAATGACATCTCCTCCATCCTCCTGCACAGTAGGCCTGCAAATTTGAAACAGAAACAGCAGCTCAGTTTTTTAAAAAATTGATATCATTTGTGAAAATCTCATAAATAACTTTTAAAAAGAAATTTAATGTTCCAGTGAATGGCTGAAATGATTGCACAATGAGAATTCAAGTATTAGGACTTTTACTGTAACAGTAACTAAACATTGAGTAAATTATGTATTGAGTTATAAAGTTGAAAGCTGCTGAATAAACTGCACAAGACAGGTTGGACACAGTAACCCAAATCATCCAAAGTTTAAATTCACGAAAGCAAATAAAGATCACAGGGACCAACATCAAAATCAGGGTTTGGTGTGTGACGGTAATCAATGTTGACTAAACACTATTCAGGAGATAACTCATATTTTAAACTACAAGCAAGATTTAACACTTGACATTTAAAACTATGGAAATTCTCCTGGTAGAAGACAGAGGGTGGTGGTGGAGAGTTATTTTTCAGATTGGAGCCTGAGACTAATGGAGTGCCACAGGAATCGGGTGATGGTTCTACTACTTTTCATCATTTATATAAATGTTTTGGATGTGAACATAGGAGGTATAGTTAGTAAGTTTGCAGAATACACCAAAATTGGAGGTGCGGTGGACAGTGAAGAAGGTTACTTTAGAGTACAACAGGATTTTGATCAGATGGACCAATGGGCTGAGGAGTGGCAGACGGAGTTTAGATAAATGGGAGGTGCTGCATTTTGGAAAAGCAAATCAGAGTAGGACTTATACACTTAATGGTAAGGTCCTGGGAAGTGTTGCTGAACAAAGAAACCTTGAAGTGCAGGTTCATAGTTCCTTGAAAGTAGAATCGCAGGTAGATAGAATAGTGAATAAGGCATTTGGTATGCTTTCCTTTATTGGTCAAAGCACTGAATACAGGAGTTGGGAGATTAAGTTGTGGCTGGACAGGACACTGGTTAGGCTACTTTTGGAATACTGCATGCAATTCTGGTCTCCTTCCTATTGGAAGGATGTTGTGAAACCTGAAAAGGGTTCAGAAAAGATTTACAAGAATGTTGCCAGGATTGGAGGATTTGAGCTATAGCCACAGGTCAATAGGCAGTGGCTATTTTCCCTGGAGCATCGGAGGCTGAGGGATGATCTTATAGAGGTTTATAAAATCATGAG
Source organism: Chiloscyllium plagiosum (assembly GCF_004010195.1). Taxonomy (NCBI): domain Eukaryota; kingdom Metazoa; phylum Chordata; class Chondrichthyes; order Orectolobiformes; family Hemiscylliidae; genus Chiloscyllium; species Chiloscyllium plagiosum. Next base: position 8,741,887 of record NC_057747.1, read on the forward strand.
GGACATGGATAAGATAAACAGACAAGGTCTTTTCCCTGGGGTGGGGGAGTTCAGAACTAGAGGGCATAGATTTAGGGTGAGAGGGGAAAGATATAAGAGAGTCCTAAGGGGCAACTTTTTCACACAGAGGGTGGTGCATGTATGGAATGAGCTGCCAGTGGAAGTGGTGGAGGCTGGTATATTTACAGCATTTAAAAGGCATCTGGATGAGTGTATGAATAGGAAGGGTTTAGAGGGATATTGGCCAAGTGCTGGCAGATGGCACTAGATTAGGTTAGGATATCTGGTAGGCTATGGACAAGTTGGACCGAAGGGTCTGCTTCCATGCTGTACATCTCTATGACTCTGTGACAACACCTCCTAAATAAACACCTGCAGGAACTAATCCGAAGTGATTCCTATACATCTGAATGCCGACTAATCCTCAAATTGGCTTTCACTGTATGAGTTTTTTCCCTTTAACAAGTGTGGGGCAAGGGGTACTAAGTGATGACTAACATGCTGCTGCCACCAGTGTAACAACGCACCAGATTATCTACCGGATCATTAAGAGCTGACAGGTGAGCGAGGATAAATATCTCGTTCTATCACAGACCTTGTTACTGGCAGAAACTGCCAGCCAATCAGAGGCTAGCAGAATTTGGGTCCTAAAGCCTGCCAGGCTAGGCCCATTTCTCAGGGGATTCGGAGAGGAGAGGATATGTTTTCTTCTTCCAAGATAGGGATTGCATAGGAAAGCGTAGGCTAGCCTGCCACCCATACGTTCCACTACCCAACAGTTAACGATTTCGACACTTATTACTAATCACTCACTGTCACTGGTTCAATATTCCATAATTCTTTACCTAACCGCACGGTGACTGTGCTACCATTCCAACTGTTCAAGGAGAAGATCCACCTTCACCTTCTCAGGGCAAAACAAATGGTGCCCCATCACATCACATCACAACAACAAACAGAAAAAATATATATTAAGGGCAGCACGGTGGCTCAGTGGTTAGCCCTGCTGCCTCACATCGCCAGGGTCCTGGGTTTGATTCCAGCCTCAGGCCACAATGTCTGTGTGGAGTTTGCACATTCTCCCCGTGTCTGCGTGGGTTTCCTCCGGGTGCTCCGGTTTCCTCCCACAATCCAAAGATTGTTAGGTGAATTGGTCATGCTAAATTATCTGTAGAGTTCGGTGCATTAGTTAGGGGGAATGGGTCTGGGTGGGTTGCTCTTCGGAGGGTCGGTGTGGACTAGTTGGGCCGAAGGGCCTGTTTCCACGCTGTAGGTAATCTAATCTAAAAAATGGTTAATGACCTTATTCTGGTATCCAGTAGTTCCTTAATCATTGCAACCACTTCATCATCATCCTCGCTTCCCTCTGATAAAATAGATAAAAAAAGATAAAATATTATACAAATGGTAGACATCTTTACAACCCCAATAAAAAACTGAAAATCAACATTTCATACAATGATCTCTACAGGTGTCAATCATCAGGACTAAAATTTCACTGGAATACATTACATTTTCAATGGAAACGTACATCTGTATAAGACTGACCTAGACTATAGGGCTCAAATAGGCAGGCAGGTATTTCCTGCCCTGCTGATTATGGCACTGTTCTATTTCTAGTTGCATCTACTTTTGCACTCGGTATTTCTCCGACAAATGGAAAACTTCCCCCAATTTACATTAATTCTAGGTTTGCTTGTGCTGTCTTGGACAAATGCAGCCTTGATGACAAGGGCAGGCGCTCTCAACTCATGTCTGAGGTTCAATTGCAATGAGGGCAGGAGCTGGCCCTGGCAGAAACCAAACTGAGCGTCAGTAAATAGTTTATTATTGAGAATTGGGAGTGGTCTGAACGGAGCTGAAAGAGTCATTACTGAGGAGCCCATAGTTAGACCATCTATTATGATGATGTCATGTGGACCTGTGAACATCTGGTCCTCTTCAAAGACACTATACCAACATTATTGCATCATGTTGATGTAGTCTGTAAACTGTCAATATATAATAAACTACATCTTGATGCATTAGGAGTTTAGGCAAGATCACTACAATATTGGACTAATTATCTGTGCATGTTTTGTGTGGTCCACAGTTTTATTCCAAATTTCTAAAAAGTGCAAAGGCAAATCCTTACCAGAATCAGATTGTGGTATATCTGTTATAAATGGAAGACCGCTAGCAAAGTAATCGACAAGGACAGCTGAAATTTGAGGTGTAAGCACGTTCCATTCCACTTCACTTTCCTGTGAATATTTAATACTTTAATTAATCCTGCAGCACTATGTTCATATTTTACACATCAAGCAAAATATAAGGGTGGTAAATAATGCTCACCTTATTTACTGTAATGAAATCAGGGCCAAAAAACACACTTTTAACCCCTTCTATTTGGAATAGCTGCCTGAAAAAGAATACAATCATGTGACCGCTTACTCCAAAAGTCTGAATAACTTGCCTTTTCAATTGAATATTAAATACTTATAAACTATTATTATTTTCTGTTCATTGTACATAGCATATTATAAATTTAACTCCTAAGTTATAAAAATGCACAAATACAGAGAGGTAACACTGCAAGTTTGATGAAAGGGGAGATAAGAGTTTTAAATGCTAAGGATTAATCATACATAAAACTTATGACTGCTTGTCTCCTGCGATTAGCACTTTACTTAAGGATACTGTTGTAACTGTAAGGACAGTGAGGGGCTTGGGGCCTAATCAAGCAAATCTGTTGCAGTACAACTGAAGTCAGCTAATTAAATAATTAACTTTATTTTCAACTGCCTATTAATACTGTGATCTGAGTCCCACCAGCATTAACAAAAGGAGTTAAATGCTTTGGTACAGAGTGGGAACATTATGAGTTTGGTAAAAGGGGAAAGCGGTGCTTGATTCCATTTATCTTTCTCTATTTTGAGCTTTAAGTAGACCAGGAGCTGACAAGCTGAATAAGAGGAGTGAACTTTGAAAATAGACAAAAGTGATGGAGCAGGGAAAACATAACCTCCTCAAGAGGAACTGAAAGCTTGTGCAGACGGGATGTGGACTTGGTAAGCAAAAGCAGGTAAGTATTTCTAGTGTCTCGTCTTACAAGCAAACACTGCGGTCTTTAGATTAACAGTGTTTGAAGACTTAAGGAATAAGCGAAGGTTCCAGGTATATATTTAATATTTATTAAACTACAGGAAGAAAATGGAAAGAGAAGTATGAGAGCAGTAGTGATGGAGGATTCTACTTTAACAAACTGTGAACATGTCAATAAAGGAAAGTCTCAAGACACAGTAACTGAGTGCAGGGCACATTTGCAAAAGGTAGACAAAATTAACAGTCCAAGCAGTTGCAAATGGGTACAATACAATTGCAATCATAGAGGGATATCGGAGGGATATCCAGGACTGGAAACTGAACATTTGAGAATAATCAATCTTTAGGAAAGACAGTAAGAAGAAAAAGGAGGTGGGATGGCAGTATTAGTGGCAGGTGAAATCATAGTGAGAAAAACATTGTTTCCTTAGCCAGAGGTACCTGAATATTCTGGCAGAAACATGAACAGATATTGGGTACTCCATACAGAATATCAAAGAGCACTTCATAAACCATATCCCAAATACAAGCCAAGCCCTTTACATTCCAACCCATAGACTCACAACCTATTTGTAAGTGTAAAGTTCACAATATATGGCATATGTGGATCAGTGGAGGCATTGATAGTCAGAATGTCATGGGATAAGTCCCACTCCAGAGACTTGAGCCCATAATGTAGCTTGCCACTCCAGTGCTATATTGCAGCTTGTTGTTGGATACATCATCTTTTAGATGAGAAGGAAATTCAAGTCTCTATTACCACATAAAGCAGGAAACTTTCTAATCAACCTAGATATAGTCTGAGCCAACTGTTTTCCCTCAGTTCATATTATGGAGTCATTGATTACATCAGTGTTTGTCTGACCTTGTTGTTGACGGCTGTGTTTTCTCTGAAGTAGGAGTGTATATTCTTGAAACACGCTGAATCAAATGTGAAATGCTGCAGGGTGTCATGGGTAGAAGGGGTATTTAAAAGAGTCTAGATCAATTTCTGCCTTTTTTTTGTACCATTCCATAAGGGTCCACATCTTGCAGTCTGTCCTGGTTTAAACCTGGTTTGTTATACTTACTTGGCAAGAGGTGAGCAATGAGCTGCACTGACATTTGGAAAATCCACGCTCCCCGATGCTACGATTTGACGATCAGCAAGAAACTTTAAACTGTTGGGGTTTGGTGTGTCCTGGGTCTGTATCGCCATGAATCGTGCTATAAAGAAATTATTGTATTAAAGAATATTTACTATAGCTGACTCTAAAATACATTCTTTACCATATTAGTTGATCCATCCACAGATTTGTTGTATTTAAGTAAGCAATAATTGTGAAGAGTGGCTGTGCACTCATGTACATTGCATGGGGCCTCAACTACTTACACTGCAATTATCTCAACCTATCCTGTAAAACTCTGCTTTTAACAATCAGCGGGAAGAGGTCGATCCTTTATTTTTCTAGGTTGTATATAGGTCATGGGTTCAGAGTTTATCATTGAAGGACCCTTAACAAATTAGAGTTAAAGACGACCTCATGGGCAACTTTTTCATGCAGAGGGTGAAATGAGCTGCTGGAAGAAGTGGTGGAGGCTGGTACAATTACAACATTTAAAAGGCATCTGGATAAATATATGAATAGGAAGGGTTTAGAGGCATGTGGGACAAATACTGGCAAATGGGATTAGATTAATTTAAGATACCTGGTCAGTATAGATGAGTTGGACCAAAGAGTCTGTTTCTGTGCTGTACATCTTTATGTCCCTATTGCATATTGCAAATGGGACAGTGTGCAGCCAATGAGTGTAGGTGGTTGAAAGACTGACGATCAAATTAAGATATATGCAGCTTTGAATCAGCTGAAAACCAACTCTGAGAACTCATTCAGGTAGACTTTCTAAAAGGAGACTTAAAATACCATGTATTTTAAAAAGGGTGCTATTGCAAATTGGTGCTGATGAGCAGGAGCTGCCACTTTCAGGAATCGGTTTAAAGGCAGAAAATAAGGATTCAAAAGCAAATGTAAAACTTACAATGTTCTATTTGGATATCAGACACTCCATCTGATAAAGATAAACTGTCTTCCTAGGAAACTGACATCTGAGTTGTATCACTAATGGATGATGTTTGGGATTATGTTTGGCATGGACTGGTTGGACGGAATGGTCTGATTCTGTGCTGTATGACTATGACTGCTAGAATCAATCGATCATCAAGCTGCCTAGCCAATAATTTTAAAACTGACATCTTCAAGCACAAACAGCATTCCATTTCTTCTGCAACTGCCCTCCTCAAAAAAACTGCAGACCTTCAGGATAGCCTCAACCAACAGGTACAATCCATAAACTTTCTGGATTGCATGCAATCTGCCAGTATCTTGATCTCCAAGGCTCCAACCCAGCAAAGGCTGGGGCTCCAAAATGATCTGATCTCAAAGGAAAGGTTGGGCAGTCAAACTAGGAATAGGCAGATACTGTTTTTATGATGTTTTTGATTTGTGCCTTTTACAGTTTTAAAAGGTATTGCACTTGTATCACCATGGTACCCATGAACTGAAGTAGCCAAAAACTAAAGGCCAGAGCCCAGTTTCGATAAAAGTGAGTATTCCTGTAATGTGTAAATATTTAGCAGAAGCAGCATGTTTTCAACAGAACACAGCAAGATCATAACTTCATGCCTTGGAGGAACCTAATGACTACAGGTTGTCACCTGTAATTCCTATATGATCAGGCTTTAAAATAAAAACATATCCACTATTGCCACGGAATTGCAGTAAGTGAAATATTTCTCTTAAGACACAGGCTGCAAAGTTTAAGGACATGAAGACTTAATAACTTTTTTTGGAAAACCCAGCTGTCTTATTCAACTTTCTACTACATCAATTCTGCCAGGAATAAACTTGTAGAAATGTTTTCAGGCCTGCCCATCACTTCAGAACATCAAACATTACAGACAACTGCTTGTATTTTGGGTAAATAACACCATAGAAATACAATTCAGAATTCACTCTGAGTAACAACATTTGGCACTTCTTGCTTAAATAGCTGTGATGTAACTCATTCAGTTAGTGTGTCCATAATACATTCATTAATTGAGGCATAAAAGGTTACCAGAACTACCAGATCTCTGTAAAACTCTTTGCTTCAAAGTGAAGTGTGATATTGAGTTTAGCAGAGTAACTGATTGATGAAATGTTGACCCTATTATATGGCTAAATGTGGCAGGCAATTTGCAATGGCCTGACCGACAACAAATTAGTAATCAGACTGTTTTAGAAGGTATTGATGGGGAATGATGTTGGCCAGGACACCAGGGGAACTGCCTATGCTTCTTTAAATCCTGCTACAGGATCTTTCACTTCTACACAAACAGACCTGGCTTTCATTAAGACTGCACTGTTGAAACACAGCATTGCCTCAATGAGAGCAAGGTGCTATGTAAATGAAAGCTATTGTTGTTAACATTGAAGATTCCATGATCAATACCAATTTCAAATATATTATGAGAATTGCCTGTTCTCGTTGCTGTCTTTGTGATGTTATTGCTGCAAAACAAAGGTCAGGTTTGTCGATTAAATAAAGGTTGTTGCAACTTAAAACTAGTTAGTTGATATGCAACTAATAAGACTACAGAAATGAAAATATAATTTCCTGTAGGTCACCAACAGAAAACTAACATTATAGTCCTGTCTTAGCCAGTGAGCAATTTTCAAGGTCATTTCATCATTTTGTTTTTGCTTTACTTTTACAAGGTTGGTGGATCATTTTGGAGACTCCAGATAGTTATAAAGAAAGTTATAATCATCTGTTACATATTTTGCCTCTCCCAGTTTAGCTGTGATCAGTAGGTGAACTTCATCTGCCATTTGAAGAATTGACAGAGAATTTGGGAGAACCAGGCAGCCCTGTCATTACCTGCACAGATTCCACTTGAGCTTCTCCCTAGTGTTTGCTCTTGTTAACAATAGCTAAACAACCGTTCCAAGTATTGGTTATGTTAAATATCAATTGATGGAGTCAAGGTCAACATCAAGTCACAGTAGTATTTGTGCTGGTGAAATCTACTTACTAGTTACTAGAGTATTTTCTTAGAACTTGAATTTTTGCAGAGCCTGATGTCCCACTGAGAGCAGTTAAAAGTATTTATAGCAGTAATCAATTTATACATGGAAATATCATATTTGGAGAACAGCACAAAAAATGTATATGGCTTGCTTTTCATGTCAGCAATATAGAGATGTGACTTCACTTTTTGAGTTTCTCTGTACATTAACAGATAACTTGTGCTCTCTCATGAAACTATCCACTAAAAAGCCATTAAAATACATAAAATCACTTGAGATTTCCTTATAATATATCAATATTCAATTAAAAATAGCACAATCAAAATGATGGCATTACATGTATTGGTGAGAAGACAATGAGCTTTCTCTACCACCTAGTGGCTGTTACTCCAGCCGCAGATTATGATTCAAAAGCATGAACCTGCAAGTAAAAATTATCACAATGTATCCTAAATATAAAATAAGGAATTAAAGAGAAAATGTACATTTGACATTTTTCAACGTCACAATGTAGAAACACATTCTTGTACACCAAGTCATTAGTATCTACAATAATTTAGTTACACTGTAACTTTAACCATGGCATTTCGATAAACGTTTAAGTATATGAGTATGAGATTGGTAAAAGAATTAAGTTGTATTTAAGCTCTGCAGCGTCTCTGATGCAAATTGACACCCTTTTGCTGAACAGAGATTTACTCCATCAACGAGCACTGCTATGATGTATGATAAGTTGCTTTAGGAGAGACAAGTTCCTTAATACATTGACAGAAATATCACACATGGCTGAAAAAGTAATAAGACGAATGCATGTCGATGATTAGCCAGGATATCATCTCGTACAGACACAGGACTGCCGCGCTACAGCAGAACAACAAAATCAGTCAAAATCAATTAAATCTAACACACTTGACTGTTATACTGAGGCTTCCATTGAATCTTAACCAAGGGCATCATTCATGCTTTCAAAGGGTAAATGCTAACTAATGAATATGCAAATGAAAAATAATGTTCTTTTAAATATCTGCTGGCATTTTGCTGCCATTTGGACCAATATGGTAACATGCACATGACAGCTCAATAGCAAAGGCTGCGTGCTCACTAACATGGATGTCAGCTACCGTGACAGGCTGTCAATAAACCTCATCAGTACTTTAACTCTCTTTGAAAGTTTTCATTAAGGCTTGATGTTTATACAAAGATAAATGAGGTTTTCAACAGAAGTTGCCCATTTACAGCCAACAGGATGGGGAGTCTACATAATCTACACTTCATAACAGTAATCCTCATTTTGGTTAATATTAAAGCCTCCATAATGGCCAAGATAGGAAAGCAAAAGTAGCTGGGACATCAGTGGTAACTGATCATGCTGTTGTAAAAACTGCTACATCACTGGATCAATCAATTTTTGCACTTTGTGTTACATTGAAAATAAGCTACATTAGAGGAATGACACTTCAGTTGGACACTTGTTAATTCAAGGAAATGTAACACATGACTTTTGGCTATAAAGTTGCAGTTCCTCAGCATATAAAAAACTATGCTAACATGTACAATAGATTCATTTACTTGAGCATTTGTCCAGTACATATACATATATCTTATTTAAATAAATGATAATTTCCCCAGTGAATGAAACAAAAATTATTTCCCAAGAACATAAAATATCATTGCCAGAATATCTGCTGCCTTTTACTTGGCTATTTCATTAGCTGTTTTCCCTCAACAACAGAAGAACAATACATTGTTTCACCCTTTGTCACATCGCAGATTTGCCAGTAATAGGATACAAATGTCTTGTTGACACATCCAAGATTAATTTTTGTTTCAGAAATTGAGAACAATCTTAAAGTGATTGTTGCTTCACTCTGAATGACTGGAGTGCCTGAATATTTAATTTTAATTAATGAAATTTATTTCTATTACTGTATTTCTCAAGGCTACAGTTCCACAATAGTTGGCAGTTTAGGAGTACTGATCCAAACAACATTTTTTTATATGTGTCCCTGAAATACAGGGTATTCAAAGGTATCAAAATCTTAAGACCAGGTTTACCCTCCCTTAACATCTATTATCATTAACTAAGTATTTGCAAACGGCCATCAGAAACCAGTTTCCTGATCCTATCCTCAGTTGCTGGCCTGGGTGTCAGTCCCACAGTAGTAACTCTCGTGATAACCTAGGATGGTATATTGACCTGAGAGTCTGAACACAACAACATGGAGTGTGTGCAAAATATCTATGAAAGGGGAACATCTCAGATGCAATTTTTAAAGCATTAGGAATGCAATCTATGTCTTCTTGCCATATTTAAATGGTTTTTGTTAAAATCTGCTGATGACTTGATTAAAAAAGGTATTATCCAGTAACAGTGTCTATGGCTTTTGGTTCAACTATTTCGGAATGGATTTACACTCTAAATTCTATGGCACAGCAAACTGATTTGTTCTGTGCTCACGAGTGTGGTGCTGGTAAAGCACAGCAGGTCAGGCAGCATCCGAGGAGCAGGAGAATCGACGTTTCAGGCATAAGCCTTTCATCATTCCTCACTTTCTCCCTGTCCCGTGCTTATGTCAAGCTTCCAGTTTAATCCAGCAGCAACATCTGACATAAAAGAAAACTCTGTCAAGGTGGTAGGCTCAAACCTTTCCAGTTAGCTTCTTTTATGTTGCAAAATCAATGTGGTATCAAACATAGTTTATAAAATATCACAGGATATACATTGAACCATATTGATAGTTGCAAATATTTCAATTAATAGGCCTTCACCAAAGGTGTTTGGATCATTTGGATCACTCAGTCTGTCAGCTGCTCATTAGGATAAGGAATGCGCCTTTTTGAAGTGTAGGGTTTGGGACAGTGGGGCCAGGGTCGAGGAGGATGAGCAATCCAGGGAACAACCCTTGGAAGGTACATTGAGAAAGGAAAACTAAGCTGAGCAGCAAACTTTTGAAATAAGTAACAAGATCTGGAGGAGAACTGCCAATGGATCCTTGCAGGAAAATCTCCTCATGGGCAAAATCCTATACACTTTAATTTATGATTAGATTAGATTTTTACTGTGTGGAAACAGGCCCTTCGGCCCAACAAGTCTACACCGACCCACCGAAGCGCAACCCAGACCCATTCCCCTACATTTACCCCTACACCTAACACTACGGGCAATTTATCATGGCCAATTCACCCAACCCGCACATTTTTGGATTGTGGGAGGAAACCGGAGCACCCGTAGGAAACCCACGCAGACACGGGGAGAATGTGCAAACTTCACACAGAGAATCACCTGAGGCGGGAATTGAACCCGGGTCTCTGGCGCTGTGAGGCAGCAGTGCTAACCACTGTGCCACCCACAAATTATGGTAATTGTTAATGGTACAACATTGCACTGCTACATCCTTTGTACTCCTGCCCTTGGATTTTGTAATGAAAGCCTTTCTACTCATATATAGAGGAACCTCAATTATCCAGCATTCAATTATCCAAATTTCAGATTATCCAGTAAGATCCCTAGGTCCCAATGCTCGCCTAAACTATGTTTTCTGGCATTCGGTTATCTGGCATTCGACTAACCAAACGAAATACTCCCCACCATACCTCTTGGTAATCAAGGTTCCTCTGTATTTTGCTATTTACTCTGTTCCATTTTGTTAACTCATTTCTGTTCTGCCCTTGTCTAGGCTATGCTTGGTCATCTTATTATTTCTCACCCTCAACTCACCTCCAATGCAAAACTCTGAAATGGAGATAATCCCCTTCCTGTGACCGGTGACTGATCTTTTAGTGTCATACTGCAGCATGGTTTCCAAAGAATGGTTATAACGTAACAGTTGGAAATACATCATGTGTGCAGAAATGGGTACTGCAGATGCTGGAGATTAGAGTCAAGATTAGAGTGGTGCTGGAAAAGCACAGCAGGTCAGGCAGTGTCCGAGGAGCAGGAGAATCGACGTTTTGGGCAAAAGCCCACTCCTGCATCGATTTTCCTGCTCCTCGGATGCTGCCCGACCTGCTGTGCCTTTCCAGCACCATTCTAATCTTGAAATACACGTGTGTTCGTAGCACTGTGAAAATGACGTGCTTGTAAAAACAACAAAATTCAGCACTGGTGAAATCAGAGACCGAAAGTAGCATCAAAACAGCACAGCCGAGGGATAAGTGATTATGGGAGCCAGGGGTCGAGGGAAAGGTAGTGGCCCAGCAGTGATAGCAAATGGCTACTGATGGGCGGGAGGGGAATGTGGTACAGGGAAAAACAGCAGTCTCCAAAGGTCAAAAATACATATGAGTATCTCCTACTTCCACAGGAGTAAAATCAGCCAGAAAGCTAAACTAGATGCAGTATGACCAGGAGGAGTGGCCGCTGTATAAGCCAAAAGAAACATTATTTCAAAATCTCAAAGACCGAAGCTGAAAGAAAAATGAATATTGCAACTACAGCACATCTAGAAGAATGGGCATGGAAATGCAACTGACAAGGGTTACATTCCTACCTGTGGCAGGCAGACATAATAATATGCATAATTGTAAATATGGAAAATTGATGAGTTAAGTACTGCTCAGGGGCAGAAGAGCCATGAGAAAGTGTGGCAGCAGAAACTGAATATGGATGTAAGACTTTATATGTAAACACACAAATGCTCATGTATACATACGTATGCTTCCTCCAGCATCATTCAGGGACCAAAGGTGCAGTGAAGTGTAACTGAACAGGAAATGCATGGGATCCTTATAGGGCGCTCCCTCCATCCCTCATAATCAGAACAAATTGGAATGGGTATATATGCTTCATCTGTGAAATTACTGAGATAATATATTTCACCCAACAACCAAACCCTCAATTCAGCCAGGGAATTCTGGTTACTCTTGACAAAATCCTTTGTGAGTGAAATATCAATTTGTAAATTTTGCCATTCCTTATGCAATAATAGGGACAACACTTCATCATAGACAGTAAAAGCAGGCAAATCATCAAAGTCACAGCAGTCGAGAAAATAATACGTTTTTCTACAAAAGTTGAATTTAAAAAAGTATTGAGCTTTAGTTGTTGGGATATTTTCTATCACTTGGGCCAACTGGTGTTTGCACTGAGCATTGAGGGGGAATATTTATAATGCATTTTGATGTGGAGCTCAGATGTTGTGGCCAAGTGAATCAGTCAGCTCTGAACCATGTCGAATGACCATCTGGTAAAGTATGAGTCACAGGAGACTCAGTATTCGCAAGATTACAGATCTATCACAAAGAGTTATGTAGAGAAACAATTTGTAATTTTGCAATTAATGGAGGAGAAAAAAAGACTCTAAGGAAGAAAGAATGTCTCAAAGGCTACCCATAAAAATAGTACAAAAAGTAGAATATGCTCAAATTGCTAAACTATCATGGAAGATTAAATTAAACATATAAACATTGCAAATAAAATTAAAGCATCGTTAATACCTGAAATCCTTGAAGATGACTAAGTAAAAATCAAATTACTGTATATTCAGAAACCCAATCATAAGTTTCAGGGTACACATTTTCTGTCAAAGAATGCTAACACATTCATATGATCTTATTTTCACACATCCGCTTCCTTATAGATAGGAGCGACATCTTCTCAAATTTCAGGAACTCAATGCTATATCTTAAGATGCAAAATCTAAATTCAATGATACAAAGCACTTAATTACAGGCTTATGGGAAATGCAAATTGTTAAGCACAGTCAAACAATATTGTGTTTTAGGTTTCACAAAACCCGAAGTTGCATAGAAATTCCATTTTATTCACGCCTACAAAGAACACACTTTAACAGATTCAAGTTGTTTATGTGACATGTTATAAATCAAGTCATCTATTAATTGGCCCAATTCTTGAAAACTACTGTTTCAAATTACTGCATGATCAGCAGAATGGAAAACCTATAGGCAGGTGATTTGTTGCTGCCATCTAGTGTTAGCTGTTGGTATTTTCAACTATAAAACAACTTTGAAATGCAGGTAAAGAAAGTTAAATTTAGTTAAATGCAAGATCGTTACCCACAGCACGTAAAAGCTCAGCATGGTGCTTAACACTAACGTATATTTATGAAAACTCTTAAAAATATAGTGCTTTTTCTGTAACGAGTTATGTCCACTGGCTTCTATTCACTCATAGGAGCAAGAACATTCTGATAAATAATGAGATCATTTACACTATACAATGCCAATGCAAATTTAGTACATTCTTTTGTTTGTTGCATTAAGACAGCATTGAAATGAATGCTTATGACAATATAATTAGTTTTAAAGTAGTTATGAAAAAGTACAAAGAAAAATTAAATGTGAAAATATCCATTTGGAAGAGAAGCAATTCTAGTGATTTGAGAAAAGGTCTAGCGCAGGTGCATGGGAGTAGGAAAAATATAATAACGGCTCAATTTTTTAAGATTAATGAAGAATGAAAAATTACTCAAAAAAGGAAAAAATGAAGGCCAAATTATAAATAACACATTGGCTAGATTTTGCACTACTCATGAAACTGTCAGCAACTTCTGGAGTCCGCACATGGAAGTTAAACATGGACACTGCTGTCAGTTTTCAATACTTCTCCAGGGAGTGCACTGTTGAGGTTCCCCCAAAATGTAATCAATTAGAACTCCCTGAACTGATGGGAAGAATGTTCTTGCATTATTAATCTTACTGTAAAAACATTTGAGAAAGTTACATTTTCTCAAATGGAGTAGAACTAAGATTTTAACAACATAAAAAGTTCATAATTACTGCTAAATGATGCACGTGGCCCTGAAAGAGTAGATTAGATTCCGTACAGTGTGGAAACAGGCCCTTCGGCCCAACAAGTCCACACCGACCCTCCGAAGAGCAACCCACCCAAACCCATTCCACTACATTCACCCCTGACTAATGCACCTAACACTACGGGTAATGTAGCATCACCAATTCATCTATTTGGTGAATGCTAATTTTTTTATGAAGAGAAATTCTACATACAAAGATTGTTTATACTCAGTTTTTACTTTAATCCTATATGCAAAATGAAAATCACTTATTTTTCTATGTGTAAAATTTAAAATTAAAAGTGAGGACACTCAGTGGGTTTTGACTTCTTGTTTGGCTGTCTTTGGGGGTACTTTGATTTGCTTGGTAACTTTGTCCCTTGCTGGTATATCCAATGCTGAATGCCTGGAGGTCCCACGATTTAATTGTAGATTTGAGAAAGAGGACCTAAACAACCTGGAGATTATTTGATCTTTATGAGTTGCTTTCTTTAAGGCCTTGTTTTTGCCATGGATCAAACAAATTCAGTCCATAAACTGCACACATATCTGAAAATAATGTCCACAGGATAATCTGTCATTTTCAGTTTATTGGTTTCATTTTTTCTTGGATTAGTCAGTTGAGATTCTATCATTTCTGATATAATAATGTGCAGTCTTTAGGTACATTTTTGGAGTTGTTGTACACAGAGTACAATTGCTTCATACACTAAAGACTTTATGTTGCAAATTTTGTCTGCCTACCAACAGGCTGGCGCAGTTAATGTAAACATCGGCAGCCTTGAATGCATGCGATTTCCTAATGTTGCCAAGAAACAATACATGGAGGACAAAGTTAGGATTGCAGATGCTGGAGATCAGAGTTGACAGTGTGATGCTGGAAAAGCATCTGAGGAGCAGGAGAGTCGATGCTATGGGCAAAAGGAAAGAGGGCAATGCCAAGTTGGAGGCTTGGGACTGGGATAAGATGAGGGGAGGGGAAGTGGGGAAACTGGGGAAATGCACATTGATAGCGTGGTTGCAGGGTCCCAAGGTAGAAGATGAGGCGTTCTTCCTACAGGCGTCAGGTGGTTAGGCTTTGGCAATTGGAGGATGCCCAGGACCTGCATGTCCTTTGTGGAGTGGGAGGGTGAGTTAAAGTGTTCAGCCAAGGGGCGGTGGGGTTGGTTGGTGCAGGTGTCCCAGAGATATTCTCTGAAATGATCCGCAAGTTCGCTTCCTGATGAGACCACAGCTGTCCTGGCTTTTGGGTGGGGCTCAAGGGGGCAGGTGCGGGAAGTGGAGGAGATGCGCTAGAGGGCATTGCTAACCATATGGGAGGGAAATTGCAGTCTTTGAAGGAAGAGGCCACCTGTGATTTTCTGTGGTGGAATTGGTCCTCCTGGGAGCAGATGTGGAGGAGGCAGAGAAATTGGGAATAAGGGATAGTGTTTTTAAAGGAGGCGGGGTGGGAGGAGGTGTAGTCCAGGTAGCTGTGGGAGTCGGTGGGTTTGTAGTAGATGCCCATGGTTAGTCAGTCGCCGGAGATGGAGATGGAGAGGTCCAGGAAGGAGACGGAGGTGTCTGAGATAGTCTGGGTGAATTTGAGGTCGGTGTGGAATGTGCTGGCGAGGTCGATGAACTGTTCAACCTCCTCGTGGGAGCACGAGGTAGCGCCGATACAGTCATCAATGTAGCGGAGGAAAAGGTGGGGAATGGTGCCGGTGTAACTACGGAAGATGGACTATTCTACGTGCCCAACAAGCAGGCATAGCTGGTGCCCATGCAGGTGCCCATGGCTACTCCTTTGGTTTGGAGGAAGTGGGAGGATCAGAAGGAGAAGTCAATTTCCACCATGTAGAAACAGACCCCACCAATAGGGATATATTCTCCGACCACCCCATCTGCATTTTGGAGAGACCAGTCCCTCCGCGACTCCCTTGTCAGATCCACGCCCTCCACCAGCCCACACCCACTCCCAGCAAGAAGTGCAAAACCTGCGCCCACACCTCCCTCCTCACCTCCGTCCAAGACCTCAGAGGAACCTTCCACACCCGACAGAAATTTACCTGTACTTCCACACGTCATTTACTGTGTCCATTGCATCCGATGTGGTCTCCTCTACATCGGGGAGACAGGACACCAACTTGCGGATCATTTCAGAGAACATCTCTGGGAGACCCGCACCAACCAACCCCACCGCCCTGTGGCTGAACACTGAACTCCTACTCGCACTCCACCAAGGACATGTAGGTCCTGGGCCTCCTCCATCGCCAAACCCTAACCACCCATGCCTGGAGGAAGAACGCATTATCTTCCACCTTGGGACCCTGCAACCACACGGGATCAATATGCATTTCACCAGCTCCCCCCATCCTGACCCAAGCTGCCAACTTGGCGCCGCTCTCTTGACCTGTCCTACCTGTCTGTCTTCCTTTCCACCTACCCACTCTATCCTCCTCTCTGATCTATCACCTTCCCCCCCATCTTCATCTACCTATCGCATTTCCAGTTACCTTCCTCCAGTCCCACCTCCCCCTCCCCCTCCCATTTATCTCTCAGCGCCCCTGGCCCACAAGCCTCATTCCTGACGAAGGGCTTTTGCCCAAAATGTCGATTCTTCTGCTCCTCAGAAGCTGCCTGACCTTCTGTGCTTTTCTCGACAAGGACACTACAAGCACACTTATGTAAACCTGAAGCTTTGATCTTTCTCAATTCCTGACACTAAAGTACCAACTTCATCTTCTTGAAGTGTGACTTGTGACAATACTATTTTGTCCTGGTTTTTGTTTGAAGAGAGGGTTTAAGTCAGAGGTGACAGACTGTCTATTTGTATCTAATAAAGTAAACAGCTTACGAAGCCTTAAGGTATTTTTAAAAGTTGAAACAAAAGAAGCAGCTTGAATGGGTGGGGTCAAGCTCACACAGAACCAAGATTTGTAGTTTTTTTTCCAATTTTCAGTAGCAGTTGCTGTTGGGTTTTAAAGCTAAATGGAAGCTGCAGCATATCTCTCCCCATTTCTCTCTCTCGGAGTTTTCTCCTGATGTTTTTCCTCTAGGATTGGAGAACTGCCTGTGAGATAATATTTATTTTTGAACTCGCTTCTTGTGTTTATGGGTTGTTACTATACTAAAACAGTTATTATGTAGTAGCAAAATAATCTATTATCCTGTTAAGTTTTTCAACATAGTTAAGTTACTCCAATTCATTCTTTCTTTTGTTATATTTTAGCTATAGTATATGAATAAAGCGGGTTTTGCTTCAAATCTGCTGCTTTGACCAATCGAATTGCATTTGGAACACACATCTTACACATCTTTAAAATAAGAAATAGTTAGGGTCTAGACTATGTTCTTAATATATTTTGAGGGGATTTGGTTTGGTCCATGAGAGACCTTAATTATGTTTATGATCAGTTCAGCAGAATTTGAAATTCTATTTGTTAAAGAGGCTCAGCTGTGTGAACACACACTGAAAATGGACGAGACAGACAGAAAGCAGAAACTTGGAAGAAATTGATCATTCTTACGGTAGCAGGCTGTGCAAAGTGCATGTCTGCTCACAATTTATGTAAATTACTTTGATTGGGACTTGATCGTAATATTTCCAAATTTGCTGCTGACACAAAACTGAGTGGAACAGCAAGTTGTGAGGAGGATACAAGGAGACTTCAAGAAGACTTCAAGAGTCTAAGTGAATGAGCTAATACATAGCAGATGGAATATAATGTGAATGACTGAGGTTATTCACTTTGGTAAGAAAAAAAAGTAGAATAGTTTTTAAATGCTAAGAGTCTATCGGAAAGATGTTGTGAAACATGAAAGGGTTCAGAAAAGATTTACAAAGATGTTGCCAGGATTGGAGGATTTGAGCTGTAGGGAGAGGCTGAACAGGCTGGGCCTGTTCTACTGAAGCGTTGGAGGCTGAGGGGTGACCTTATAGAGGTTTACAAAATTACGAAGGGCATGGCTAGGATAAATAGACAAAGTCTTTTCCCTGGGGTAGGGGAGCCCAGAACTAGAGGGCATAGGTTTAGGGGGAAAGAGGGGAAAGATATAAAAGAGACCTAAGGGGCAACCTTTTCATGCAGAGGGTGGTACGTGTATGGAATGAACTGCCAGAGGAAGTGGTGGAGGCTGGTACAATTTCAACATTTTCAAGGCATTTGGATGGGTATATGAATAGGAAGGGTTTGAAGGGATATGGGTCAGGTGCTGGCAGATGGGATTAGATTGGGTTGGGAAATCTGGTCGGCGTGGACAGGTTGGACCAAAGGATCTGTTTCCGTGCTGTACACCTCTATGACTCTATGATATGGATAATCTTGTTCCTGAGTTACAAAGTCAGAATGCAAGGTGCAACAAGCAACTAGGAAGCAAATAGTATGTTGGTCTTTGTCACAAGGAGATTTGAGTACAGGAGTAAAGTCACAGTTATATAGAGCTCTGGTGAGACTACACCTGGAGTTCTGCAGACAGTTATGGTGGGGATATACCGGTCATGTATGGAGTACCATAGAGGGTCACCAGTTAACCCTTGGAACGGCAGGACTGTCGTATGGGAGGCGAGGTCAGTATTCCCTGTAGTTTCAAAGAATATTGTTTGGAGTAACCTCATGGAAACTGATAAACTTCTTACAGGCTGGATGTAGGTAAGATGCGCCCCCCCACCCCCCCGACTTATGAGTCTAAAATCAGGGACATAATCTCTCAATAACGGGTAGACCATTTAAGAACAGAATGAGAAGAGATTTCTTCTCTCAGTGTTGGTGAATCATTGGCATTGTCTACTCAAGGTGATTGCGGAGGCTTAATCATTGAAGGCAGAAATCGGTAGGTTTTTGCAGACTAATGACATCAAGGCATATGGAGATAGTGCCGCAAAGTGGTAGTTAAACAGATGATAAGCCATGATCTAATTGAATGGTGGAGAAAGCTCAAAAGGCTAAATGAATGAGTCCTGGTTCCCATTTGGCTGCCACTACCCCACTGGTTACATCAACTGCCTCAAATCATCCCTTCTATGCTGCACCACCCCCTCAGTGTTACAATGACATTCTGTCCATCAGGGAAACACTATTCTTCACCTTTACAAGCTAATATGGAACCTGTCCCACGACATAGTGCACTGTTGATCTTCTGTCAGCTTTCAATTTAGGAGAATGACAGTCAAGCCCAAATACCACTACTTTTAATTCAAATGGCAACTTCAGTGAGAGCTCACCATTTATCCCTTTTGCTGTCAGGGAATTCACTTCACAGTAATGCAGAGAAAGCCACTCTGCCTCAGCAATGCTGATGATTAAATTGCACAGCAAATGTTATTTACGCCAGGCATCACAATAAACCTTTTTATTCTGGTTCTCAGGTAACACAAGGTTGGAATCTCTACATCCTGTCCTAAGCAAACTGCAAGTTTCTTCCTTGATATTCTTAGAACGTGAGATCAATACTGCACAGAAGTCCCATCAGCTCATGCCAGCTCTTTGGAAGAGGTTTCCAATTAGTTCCACACTCCCGCTACCAGGCTCCCTTCTCAACAGCTGTGCAAAGTCTTAATTTCAAATACTTATCCAAATTCCTTTAGAAATATGTTCCTGCTGAACATATTGCAGATCACGACTTGCTATGCAAAAATACTGTTCCACATGGCATGGAAATCCTGCTGGTTGCTGTAACCAATATTCTCCAAACACCACCGGCCAACACCAGGTTAAAGGGATCAGGGTCTGGTGTCAGGAGCAGGAAGATTGAGGCCTTATTGGACGGGGTGCATAGTAGAACTCAAAGATTATTTGGGCACATTCCTGATTATAGAGCCACTTCAGACAGGCACCTGGATCCGGGCTAAGTATGAAGGCACATCATTTCTGAATCCAACCAAGCCTTACCTTGTGGAATAGCCTGGGAAACGTGGACAGGAATAATAAGAGCTGCTGGAAAATGACCAATGATCATACTTAAGGCCACAGCTTGGTTTGGGTTGGCTGCCTTCCCATCCATCTTCCAGCTGTAGTTCAAAGTGGAAAGGGGGCAGGGTTTGAAAGTGGGTTTGGGCTGAGCAGCAGATTATTCTGACT
This sequence comes from Chiloscyllium plagiosum, assembly GCF_004010195.1. Lineage (NCBI taxonomy): Eukaryota > Metazoa > Chordata > Chondrichthyes > Orectolobiformes > Hemiscylliidae > Chiloscyllium > Chiloscyllium plagiosum. Next base: position 8,761,831 of record NC_057747.1, read on the forward strand.
TTAACCCCTGATCCAATTCAAAATTGTCCACTCCTTTCAGTTGAATTATTCACAAAACAAGTGTTAGGCAGGACAGGCAGTGAGCTAGAATATAGTTACAACAGTGGACTAGAGCACAAATGATGGACAGTTGGAACACTTACCCTTATTTGCTGATAGTGTAAGCAAGCCAATTAACTCGGATGACAATTTCCATCCTCTGCTGGCAAAAACTCTGTCTCAATTCAGAATCGAGTGACCAAACAAAGTCCTTAATTTGGTATCAATATTGAATGAGGGTAGAAAGATGGTTAATGTGAGAAACGAATATCACCGTGGCATAGGGGGTTGTCATCCATGCCACAGGGTCAAGTCATGATTCCAGACAGGGTGAAAAGACTTCAGTCTATATCAAACCAACTGCACTTTGAAAATTTCAAACTTTCGCGGAGTAAAAAAACCCCACAAACTAGAATGGACGCACAGAAGGTGATTAGCATTTATGTGATAGTTTTACATGTCTGCATAGATACTTTACAGATTTGATCTGCAGATTTAAAGCTGTGTCACTCAATATTTAGGTATCACTATTTAAAAAAAATATCGTATGCATAGCAAACTGAAGTGTTATTTTATAAATTGATCTTAAATCATAATACATTCGCAAGAACAAGATCAGTAACTTGCTGCACTCCTCAAAGCACTCAAGATTTGCAAGTACAGATTCAAACATAGAAACCTCATTGTTCAATGCCCTTTCTCTTGTGCATTTACTGTCTATATGGCAATAACTCTAGAAAACTCTTTAGCACAACACTTCAGTAGAGGATTGAACAATGCAATGAACAAACTGTGGCCCCTTTCTCAGGGACCTAGGTTTAGATCCAAGCCAGGCTAATGAACTGTGTTATGACACAAATAAAATGTATTTGTGGCACACCAAAGGAAGGCAAGTCTGGGAAAAGGCAATATCTCATACCATCACCATATGGAACAGGAGCAGGAGTAGGCCATTCAGCCCCTCGAGCCTGCTCCACCATTCAATAGGATCATAGCTGATCCAATATGTTCCTGAACGTCTACTGTCCTGCCCTTTCCCCGTAACCCTGGATTCCCCACTGATCAAGAATCTATTTGAACCTTAAATATACACAAGGACTCTGGCCCCACAGTTCTCTGTGGCAAGGAGTTCGAAAGATTCACAACCTTCAGAGAAGAAATTCCTCCTTATCTCAGTCTTTAAGTGGCACCCCTTTATTCTGAGACCATGGTCCTGGACTCTCCCATGAAGGGAAATATCCTCCCATTATTTCCCTGTCATGCGTCTTGAGCATATTATATATTTCAATAAGATCACCTCTCATTCTACTAAATTCCAGTGATTTGAGTCACAATCTGTTTCAGCCTTTCTCACCAGCAACTTGTACAGCTGCAGTCAGATTTCCCTATTCTTATACTCCTCCCCCCCTTGAAATAAGGACTAATATATTTCTCTTAGCCTTTCTGATTGCCACTTGCTCCCTGTGTTTTGTGCACATGTATCTTCAAGTCCCTTTGTATTGCAGCTTTTCTCCATTTAAAGAATTTTTTTTCCATCTTCGAAAATGAACAACTTCACATTCTCCCCACTTCACTCTGTCACAGGTGAAGATAATTTTTTTCTACCTTGGAGCTGTAATCATTGGCAGCCGAACTCAAGAAAACAAATCTATCCTCAAAATTCTGAGGTGATTAATTTTAGTTGGAAGAACATGGAAAAACAATATAAAGAGTACAGCTCTGAAGTATTTTTAGGAGTAGAGGATCCTATGTGCATATTAAAGACAATTTGACAGGTTGAGAATGTGGTTAATAGAGCACCCAGTACTCTGGACTTTATTAATAGAGGCACACAGAGTACAAGCGCAAGGAGTTGATGTTGAATTTGCATAAGACATTAGGTCAGCCTCAGTTGGAATACAGTATCCCAATCTGGGTACTGCGCCTTGGGAAGGATGTGAAGGTTTTGGATGAATGTACAGAAAAAATTCACAAGAATGGTTTTGAGACGAGAAACTTCAGTTCGGAACCTAGACTGGAGAAGTCAGAAACATTTTGGTTTGAGAAGAAAAGGTTGAGAGGATGTTTCATAAAGATATGCAAAATCATGATGGGCCAACATCACTCAGAAAAAGCAAGAAAAATTCCAAACCCTCAGCATTCCCAGATTTCTTTTTTATATGGGCATCATCTTTTTAAAGTGTAGAATAGATTTTACTTATATAACATAAAAGTTCCTGGTCATAAGTTTTAATATTATCCCATATTGTTAACAGTTTCACAAGGTTCTGCATTATATTTCAAACAATCCGTTAACACGAGAAAAGAGTGTTCAATATTATTTGTAGAAAGATTGTAAAAACACAAAACGTAACAAATGTTTGCATTTAATAAAATTTGCAAATCTCTTGAATTTAAGATTGAGGTTGAGAAAATCTAAAAGGTTCAAAATATGTCCTCTGAAATCATTTAAGAAACGCAAAAACATTGCTGTTTGATTACTGTGGCTCAGATGATAGCACTCTCCTCTCTGAGTCACAAAGTGTCAATCTCAAGTCCCACTCCAGAACATAAGCACAAAAATCAGGCTGAGATTCCAGTCCCGTATTGAGTGAGTGCTGGTGCCAGAAGATCCTGCTTTTAGATGGTATATTCAACCAAGATCCCATCTATCTTCGCAAGTTGACATAAAAGATTCCATGACACTATTCCAAACATGAGCAGAGGAGTTATTACTTGTGGATTAGCCAACATTTATCATCCAGCAACACAGAAACAGATTTCCCAGTCATCATGCCATTGCTATTCGTGGGAGCTTGCTGTGCATACAATGGTGACTACATTTCAAAAATACTGGCTGCAAAGTATTTGGCACATCCTGTGCTTGTGGAGGGTAGTTTATAAACACAATGTGCCGGATTTGGGCATCCATCATTGATAAGCAGACAGCCAACAGAGTCACACTCTGGTGCCTCACGATTAACGAGTGCACATTATTTCAGCAGAGATCAACGAACACTTTGCAGCAATTCCTGCTCTCAATGAATGGTATACATACCTGTGGCAAACCATGGACCAGATGGAATCACAAACATTGTTTTTTCTACACATCTTGAAGTTAAACACAAGGAAGGACGAGTGTAGCTCTGGATGGTGGTGGAGAATAGTCTAAAATTTAAAAACAAATCAGATTGTGAACTATACATCAACTCAGCATAACTGTTGTCTAAACACTAGGCTATGCTTCCAAGCTTTTTTTGTTTATTCATTCACAGGCTGTGGGTGTCTCTGGCCAGGCCAGCATTTATTGCCCATCCCTAATTTGCCCAGAAGGCACTTAAGAGTCAACCACATTGCTGTGGGTGTGGAGTCAGATGTAGGCCAGACCAGGTAAGGATAGCAGTTTCCTTCCGTAAAAAAATACTAATTAACGAGGTGGGATTTTCTGACAATTGACGTGGATTCATGGTCATCATTAGACCCCCTAATTGCAGAATTATCTTTTGTTGAATTCAAATTCTACCATGGCAAGATTTGAACCTAGGTCCACAGGACATTATCTGGGTCTCTGGATTAACAGTCCAGCTACCATAGCACTAGGCCATCACCTTCACTGCTTAGTAGGTTGTACTAAGAGCTCAAGTTTAAAATATACAGATTACTGAGGGGATAGGAGGAAAAAAAAAGAGTTGTAATTGTTGACAGATGCATTTTCATTACTTTTTAATGCAGTTTGCTATGTTACAATAGTAACTGTAATTCAGAGTACTTCAGTGACTGTAAAGTGCTCTGGGAAAGCCAGCAGTTGTGGATGGTGTAGCATAAGTGCAAGTCTTTCTTATTGGTTTTATTTTAAATGGATAACACACACTTAAATTATATTTATCAAGTTACTATTTCCTTACATTACTTGTTGGAATGATTTGAAATGAAAGCAAATATCTATAACTTTGGCCTCATAAATATTTATACAGACTCCCTATAGACATTTTCAGTTTATTACAGTCCAGAAGAAATGGCATAAGGAGCAGTAAATCATGTCATACAACAGTTCCCCATAACCCAATGACACAAGGAAGAGTAGTTCCTAAAAACACAATATTGTAACTTATCTTGCTTTATCTCAGCGCCTATGAGAAACAGTGAGCCACACATGTGTCAAACTAAGTTAATTTCTGGGTCAGCAGGTTTCCTCTGCAACATATCAATTCAATTCAAGTTGTTGCTGTTAGCACAAGTGAGTCTACAAACAGCCCAGCAGCATTCAAATGTTTTAATACACAAATTCCTTTCCGGAGAGAAGTGCAGATTCTGGGGAAGGACAAAAGCTACGATGTGCATTGCTAGAAATGTTCTCTTGATTCAAGTGTACACAGTGTGAAAAGGTTATACATGTATCATTACACTGCAGGGAAATCCCAGTCACAATATCAACACAATATTATAAGGGCAAAAATGAATATTTCTTGCAGCTTCCCCTTTTTCTTTGCAACTAGATCTTCCTCAATTTTGCCAATACTGGGGTCACCTAAGAGGTTAATTGGAGTGAAGGATCAGGCAGAAACACACTACTGAAAATTCCAACTCTATGTAATTCTAATTGCACAGTCCCTCAACAAAATTACACAGATTTATGTCTGGAGCTGCGTTCTTGGCTTTCAAACTATAATCTCCCAAAATCAATGCTCCCTCACTCACTTCCATTCTCATTAAGTTTCATTTTCTCTTCCATAAGAAAATATGGAGCTGCAAAAATCAACTGGTGAAGTTAAAGTAATGTGCTAAATGTTAGTAATATAGTCCAAAAGATATTTCTCATTGATTAAGGCTTTAGTTCTATAATTTCTCAGAGCCTGATAAAAACTACAGCAATTCCACTCTATGCATTGTGCCTTATGTAACACGACAAACCTACTATTTCACCGATCTACATTGTTTGCAGCTCTTGCATGGTTCTAATTCACAGGTACTGATATTTTAATAAATGTACATAACCAAACGGGGTAAACTGAAGAACATAAAATAGGAGCAGGAGTAGGCCATTTGGCCTCTCACACTTGCCCCACCATTCATTGAGAACATGGCTGTTCTGTCTCAGGCCTCAACTCCTCTTTTGTGCCAACTCCACATAGCCCTCAGTTCCCCAACATTTCAAAAATCTACCACCTTTTTAAGTACTTTCAGAGATTTAGCTTCCAAAGCTTTCTGGGTAGAAAATTCCAGATATTCCTTAGCCTCTGAGAAAAAGAGTTTGTATCTCAGTTTTAAAACAGTATCCCTTCATTCAAGACAACCACCTGATGAAGGAGCAGCGCTCTGAGAGCTCGTACTTCCAAGTAAACCTGTTAGAATATAAACTGGTGTTGTGTGATTTTTAACTTTGTACATCCCAGTCCAACATTGGCGTCTCCAAATTCTTAAAGCTAACATGCAAAGCTCCTTTAGACCTTGTATATTTCAATAAGATCACCAATCATTTTTCTAAACATGGATGAATAAAGGCCTAACTTGTTTAGCCATTATGGATAAGTCAACACCACATACCAGGAATAATGGCTTGTGAATGTCTTCTGAACTGTCTCCAATACCACTATATCCTTTCTTAAATTTAGGTCTAGACTGTATGAATGCTCCAGGAGTGGCCTCACCAACATCCTGCACAGTTGTAACAAGTCTTCCTTATTTTTAAGTTCCACCCATGACTACCTCCTCCCACCCCCACCCCACCAACAGTAAAAGCTAAATATCCATTGCCTTCTTATTTACCTGCTGCATCTGCAAACTGAGCTTGTGTTTCCTTACACAAGCTAACCCAGATCCCTTTGTACAGAGGCATGGTACATTGGGGAAACCGAGCAAAGGCTACGACAACGGATGAATGGGCACTGCACAACAATCAACAGACAGGAGGGTTCCCTCCTAATTGGGGAACACTTCAGTGGCCCAGGACATTCGACCTCGGACCTTCGGGTGACCATCCTCCAAGGTGGACTTCGGGACAGGCAGCAGAGAAAAGTGGCCGAGCAGAGGCTGATAGCTAAGTTCGGTACCCATAGGGATCTTGGGTTCATGTCACATTACAGGTGACCACCATTGCACTATATACACACACACACACACACACACACGGACGCGCACACAGACACCCACACACACCCTTACAGACACACACTCATACTTGCACCCCCTCACAGACTTAAGACACTCTGCACTCACTATACACACACACACACAACACACACACAACCCCTAACCCAGACAGACAGACAAAGACCCATATGCACTCATATATTTTGTGGGGTGAATTTGTACTTGCAGGGTTATATTGTACCTTGCTCAAAAACTGCATGCGTTCATGTCGAACTCTGAGCTCAAAAACAGCATGAATTTATATAAAACTCCGTTATCTCACTTTTTACATTAGAATCAATCTAAACATCATGGGATAGACAGAGAAGACGGGGGCTAACACCTTCAACATATTGTCTGGCTATCACCATTGTTAACAGCTAACCCGAGAATGCAACATTTTAAAAAAAGGTTTTGTGATTTACACATGAAAGAAGTGAAACTATCATGGTATTCTAACAGATGAAAGGCTTAACAGACAATCAATTTTTCAATGTATAATTTCAGTTACATCACACTGTAAATTTTTGCTATAAATTCTGTGTGTTAGGACTGAGCCCTCCATTACCACCTAATGAAGGAGCATCGCTCTGAAAGCTAGTGTGCTTCCAGTTAAACCTGTTGGACTATAACCTGGTGTTGTGTGATTTTTAACTTTGTACACCCCAGTCCAACACCAGCATCTCCAAATCATGGCCCTTGGTTTGGGATTTCTCTCTATTTAAACAATTGTGTGCCTTTTGATTTTTCTTACTAAAGTATATGACCTCACACTTTCCTAAATTAAATTCTATTTGCCAAGTTTTAAGCCACTCACTCAATTTATCTATATCACCTTTGCAGATTCCTAATGTCCTCATCACAACATCTCTTTTGTACTGTCAGCAAGTTAGATCAATATGCTGACTCCTCTAATTTATTGATATAGATGGTAAATAATTGATACCCTAGGACTGACCCTGGTGGCACTCCAGTTACATCTTTCCAACCTGAAAAAGATCCATTAACTATTCTATGTTCTGCATATTAACTCATCCTTAATCCATGCTAATACATTATCTTCAATACCGTGAGCTCCTGTCTTGTGCAAAAACCTTTTATGTGGTACTTTATCATAGCCTTCTGGAAATCGAAATACACTGCTTCTTCTGGTTCCCCTTTATCAACTCTTTGTTATATCTTCAAAGATCTCAAGCAAATCTGTCAAACACAATTTCCTTTCTGCAATGTTGTCTTGATTCTGTTTGACTGTGTTAAACTGTCCTGAATGTCTTGTTAGATCTTCCCTAACAAGGGACTTGCATTAACAACAATGGTCAGCTAACCAGCTTATAGTTTTCCATTTTCTGTATCCCTTCCTTCTTGAACACGGTGTCATATGATCAGTTTTGCAATCTGTTGGAACACCCCCAGAATCCAGTGAGTTCTGTATATGCAGAACTGTTATAATTCAGTCAGAGTTGCACAGCAGCCATTGTTGCCTTGGAGATCATGACCCCAAACTGTCAGCAACCCTACTTTGGGAAAACCTGAATTGGAGGGAAAAGTGATTTTAAGCAATTCAAGAGGCAAGAAATGAAAAAATGGAAATATCTTCAATAAGTTGGAAAGCAGAACAGATTAAATGACAAAGAATACATGACCAAAAGAGCTGGTAATCATTTAAGTAAATAAATAAAGATATGCCTAGAGGGGGTATAAATGGCAACAGCATAATTATTATAGTTGCCAACCAAAAACGTGGTCAAGAAGTGTTTGGAAGATTGCAAACTGCCTACTACAAAGTTAAGGTGCTGTCCTGCTCAGCTTCATTAAGACATTGTAGGAGACCAAGGACATAGTTGTCAAAGTGGGCCTCAGGCAGTCTTCTAAACAAACTCCACAATTTGCTGATGATATACAAATAGGTAGAAAAGAAAGCTGTAAAACAAAATTCGGAGTACTCTGCAAAATGATATAGATGGTTAAGTGAGTCAGCAAAAATGTCAGCTGAATATATATGTGAGAAAATGAGAGGTTGACCAGTTTGAAAGGAAGAATATGAAAGCAGGAACTGCAGAATGATGAGTACAGAGGGACTGCTCACACATAAATCACAAAAGGTTAACAGGCAAGGAAAGCCAGTAATTAGGAAAGCAAATGGAGCGTGTTGGCCTTTACTGCAAGGGGCATGGAGAAAAAAAGTAAGAAGTCTTAAGTTTGGTGAGAAGATACCTGTAGTACGGTATACAGTTTTGGTCTCCTTATTAAAGGAGGGTATTAGGATTCCTGCAGAAACTGATACTTTTAGAAAAATGCTCAAATTTCTAGCAACTGACTGGAAAAATCACTTGGCAAGATTTCAAGTTGTAAGTGTTTTACTATAATGAACTAAAACCAACCTTGCCTAAACACTAATCAGTAGGCGATTCATGTTTTGTATGATAAAGAAAATACCCACATTAATGTTTAAAATGTACAAATATCTTCAAATTATACTTTATTCTGTCCTTTAAGTGAACACTTCATTTTTCAAGAATCAGTTCAAAACTACTCCCAGCTCTCAATTGCTTGCTTCCTTTTCCCTTTTTAAAATCCCGGTACAGACTTTCACAGTGAGGGTTATCCTAGAGATTTCTCTCTCTCTCACCAAAGCTAAGCAAATCCTCCAGCCTCACTTAAAACGTCACAAACTAAGCAAGACTTCCTACGAATTAAAGAGACTAGTTACTGTCATCTTTCTGCTCCTCTTCTCTCACAGATTCTTGTGGATTGACATATTTGAGAGGTTCAAGTGCACGTGAAGAGAAGTCCTGTTATCGGATAATACAATATTATGGATGGGCTGTTCCTCTTTTCATGGCAACATGACCACATGAGTCTTGTATTGATGTAGACATGTTAGTTAAATAAAACCAAGAATTGTGGGTGCTGGAAATCTGAAACAAAAATACATGGAGAAACTTCATGTCTGGCAGCATCTATAGAGAGAAAGCAGAGTTAAGATTTCAGGATCTGTGTTCCACCATCATGTTCCTGGCTGATGTTTGCCTTTGGCCTACTGTAGTGCTCTAGTGAGACTCAGTGCAAGCTGGAAGGACAGCATTTCATCTTCCAGCTGAGGACCCTGCAGCCTTCGGGACTCAATATCGAGTTCAACAATTTTAGAACTTGAACACCTTCTTCCATGTCCTTTTCCTACACCCCAGGCCTTATCACATGGGGCGCTTTCAGCACAGACAACCCATTTTTCTCTAGTTATAGTTCTCATTATCAGCTTTTCACCTTCTCATTATGCATCCCTTTGTTTCTGTAACTGTCTTTTTTTCCCTCTGTGCTCAGTCTCCACCCATCTTCTCACTCCTTTGCTCCTCATCTCTATCCCGTGTCTTCAGCATCTATATTTTCCTAGCTACTACTAGTCACTGGACCCGAATTTGATTCTGCTTTCTCTCCACAGATGCTGCCAGATTTGCTGAGTTTCTCCAGCAATTTCTGGTTTAGAAATTTTAATTATAATTAGCTATTTGTTAGAGCCCCAACTCTATTAACAGTTTCAGTATAACCATGTACAGTCTTGACATTCCTCACACCCTCCTATGACCTAGACACGAATAGTCCATCACCGACAACATAGCTCGCCTGGCCATTGTTCAGACATCCCCCCGACTCCAGTCTCCCATAACCTTTAATACCAAAGTTTGTTGATAGGCAGAATTCAGAACACCCATCAGTCCTCCATTATGTAAGGACAGTCGTAAAACATAATAATCCTACAAACTTTGTATATGTAACATGAGATATACTTACAGGGAATGACTAGACTGATTCCTAGGATGAAGTAGCTATCATATGAAGAAAGGTTAAACAGATTAGATTTGCATTCGTGTTCAAAAGAATAAGATGTGATCTTATTGAAACATGCAAGATTATAAACGGGCTTGATAAAGGTGGTTGTTAAGGATGTTACTCTCTGTGGGATATTTGGAAAACCAAACAGTTTAAAAATAAGGAGTCTCCCATTTAAAACTGAGATGAGAAGAACTTTGTTCTGTCAGAGGGACTTCACTTTCACAGACAGCATTGGAGACCTAGTAATTAAAAATATTCAACGCTGAGTTAGGTATGTTCATGACTGACAAGGGGTTATGGGGCAGTCAGGAAAGTGAAGACAATGCCATAATCAGATCAGTCTTGATTTTATTGAACAGCATAGCAGACGTGAGGGGCCAACACCTCCACAACTCTACACCTCCCGCTCTTAATTTCTTATTGTATCTTATTGATTGACAAAGAAGGAAATGGGAATCAAATGGTCGTGTCTCAACGGTAACATGCTTATCCAAAATGAGGGAAACATGATTGGTCATTATCAAGCTAGTTTCACTGGCATAAGTGTCCAGCATTCCTGTGGCAGGCTATCTAATAGCATTTGGCTTTGCCCATTTAGTTTTCTCTTTGTGTTAGAATTTGCTGGAAGTGGGCACTCAAGAAAACAGACAAAACTATCAGTTTAATGAATCATTTTTAAGGATTGCAATTAGATTGTGAAGCAAGTGTGAATTAATATTCCAAAAGTTCCTCACTAGATTTCCACAGAATATCATTGGTTTAATTGATGTGGGGCTTTTGTATTATTCTTTGTGTAGTTATAACAAAATGCAGATAGATGGGGGCAGTATGATGCTGTAATATCCTGCTTTAAGTTACTGAATAACTCAGGGGTTTCCACAACATGGAGAGAGAGGAATTCTCTCTCAATGATAGGGATCAATTGAGGCAAAGTTCAAAGCAGTCAAAGATATTACAATTTCACCACCATGCCCCATCATAATGTTTTCTGCTTTTATGGTAATTTAAAAGCTTTACATTGGGGTCATAATGGGAAAATGTTTATTAAGTACTACTCTATTCTGTTCATTCATTCCTTTGTCTAATCTCCCCTTAAATACTTGGCATGTTTGACATTTTCACTATTCTCTGGCTTGGAGAGGTTTCTTCTGAATTCATCATTGAATTGCTTGGCCCCTCATTACACTCTTTTCCAGACAAGGAAGCATTTCCCCTGTACTGCCTTATCAAAACACCGAATAATTTAAAAACCTCTGAGTCACCAGTCAACATTCTTTCTACAAGAGAGGAACAACTCAGGTCGCCAATCCTTTCATTACTTGGCCATCATGTGTAGGACTATGAACTGTTTGGGATTTTTGGGACTGTCCTGTAGCTTGGCTTTTCATTTTCCCTGATGGTGTTTTTTTCCATCTCTGCAGATTTAATGTCTGTGTGCTCAGGACAGAATTAAGGGAGGGGTAGCTGGTCTTTTGAGCTGACGGGCACGGACTCTGGGTGAGTTACACAACAGTAGTGATCATCTCAAACATGAGTGAAAGACCCACTTGCCCTTTCCTCACATTGGTCCCATGGTCTTGTCAATCTCACCCAAACCCTGCTCTAGGTGGGGTCAAATTATTGATGATGCTGAAATTTGTACTGAAAAAAAAATGCTGGAACTCACAGCAGATCAGGCAGCATCTATAAAGAGAGAGCAAGCTAACCTTTCAAGTCCAGATGACTCTTCATCAGTGTCCTCGGAAGGTTCTATCAGCGCCAGCCATCACGATCTTGTCTGCCTCCCACACCAGCTCTCAAGTCTGCACTCCCTATCTCTGCTCTTGTCAGTAGCTGTAGTGGAAAAGTGTCCTTTTTTTATCTTTCTTGACCAGAGATGGTCAAAATGAAGGAGAGGTTTTAAGTTTGAAACTCCTGAAAAAGTAGACAGATTAAAGTTTTCCAAACCACAGGAGGAGTCCAAGAGTTGAGAGGCACCAGTTTCAAACCCAACATATAACAGAAAGAGCAGCGGGAGGATTGGAGAGGGAAGATTAACGTTGAGCAATAATAAACAAGGCGCCCAGTGTGTGAGTGGCTAACCCACAATTCCTTGTAATTGACAGCTCTCCACGAGCACTCATCTTCCTCAATCGGCCATTAAGGGGGTTATAAATGATTGTATTTGCGGTGATGTGTGTGTCAGGGAGGCCATAGGTCGGTTACTTACCTGCTTTCAGGCCAATGCCACCTCCAGCGCCAGAGGATTGGCCGCAACCTCCCCGCCAGCGCCGCCATTGCTCGGCCCTGACACCAGGACCCGCAGTGACCACCGCCCTAACCACCGCCTGACCCTTTCACCTTTTTCACTCAAACAAAACCCGAGCGACCACACAGTATATCAATCAACCTCATGCCATCCGTTGTGGAAAAATAAAATAAAATTGATAAATAAATCGACGAAATCAATCAGGCGGTTCCGAGACGCCAGGACAGCCTGTGAGGCCCCGCTCCATGGGCTCCGTTGACTTGAGTTGCAGAACAGGATGATAGCGGCTTTGCGTGTAGCGCGGTAGAAAGAACGGAGAGGAAAATGCAAAATACCTTCGGTAAATCCGGATTCTTTTTACACGTGCGAGCTGTGGCTGTTGGAATTGTCTGTACTAGGCGTTAAAAGGTTGTTGTCGGGATTGCGATGCAATTATATGGCAATGTTTGGGGGAAGAGATGCTGAGGGAGGATGAGCGGCTTCGTGCGGACGCTTGATTGACAGGCGCCCTCCCGGCTCGCGTTCCAGTGCCTGGCTCTGGCCATTCATTAATTTACTCAGCCACTCATTCATTCATTCATTCATTCATTCAGTCCTCTCTGGATAGTGAGGAAGCTTTGCTACATAATGTTCTTTCTCATGGGGAGGGAGGAGAAAAAGCATCTCTTCCAGTTATCACTGGGATACTTTAACTTTATATTTTGCTTCACCTCAATGATCTGAAATGTAATTTCAAAATGGATCTCTTATGTTATTTTCCTAATTTAAGTCAGAGACCTCTGACTTGCAAGACCTAATTGTGTTCATTTTACGTGCGACAGAAAATAGAAACTCTCCCAATGTCTCCTGAAGGATTACAGTTTTTTGTTGAAAATGTGATGTATTTATTTTCTGCCTCGCAACAAGTGATGGAAGCTTCTTTTTTCTTTTACAATTTCCACATTTTGAAATTCGGTGCCATAGATGATAAATCCCCAAAGAAAGAAATTGTCAAACCTGCGAATAACACCAACTAGTCTGGCTCATCTTGTACACTTCAAAATGGAGATCTATTTGACTTGAAGATTGAAAAGTGATTTGCAACTTGGTAATTAAAACTTCGTATTTGTGAACAGCCAATATCAATCATAAATATTGCAATTACAATTACTGTTTGTGAAAATACAGTGTATTGATTTGGATTTAATTTACTGATGCATATGCTTGAATTTTATAAACTCAAGCATTAAACTATCTGTTGTGGTACTATCTAAGGCACATGCATTCCAGATACTCAGACCTTGCTTAACTAGAGCATCTCAAAAGTAAAACAATGTGCTCAAGTAGACAGACAGGAAGATACTGTAATAAAAATGCCTGGCAGCGGTGCAAAACCAGATTAAGAACTACCCACACTTGATGTCCAAGTAATCAAATAGGCTTTCTGCTGCAGCAAAAGGCTTCTGGCAAGGTGCTGCTAGCACCAGTAATGCACTTTGGTGGCTTTGCCCACTGCTAGTTTTGTGCCTTTGTCATTCCTGAAAAGTTTAACCAACCTGGCCTTTTCCCAAATGATTCGGGTGGTGTCTGTTGGAATGGACCACATTAAGCTCTGGGGCCAAGGAGAGGTTAATTATTGAAACTTTATTGAGATTGGCAGCTTCCTGATCAGCCTCTGTTATCTTGACAACTTGGCGAAATTTTCCTCAAGGTCAGGAAAAAAAGTTGTCAGCAAATAGCTGGCTTTCTTTCACTCAATTTACTTCTAAAGATTGTATTTTATTCTGATTTTTCACTGTCTTATCCTGAAATGTGCATTAAAAACAACTTTGCATTTCTTCTAATAGATAAATATTTGAATCGTGAGCTTTAGTACTCTGTGAACATATTGTTCTTGTGATTTATGTAATTTCTGACAAGTGTTTAAGGAGAAAGGATTTGCTTTTCTCCAATGGGTTTACAGTGAAACCTTAACTATGCTTCATTACAGAAGATGGAATTTGGCAGATAATCACAGTTCATTGAATGAGGACAGAAATAAAATACTGTGGGTGCTGGAAATATGAAGTAAGGATGTAGGTTTGCTCGCTGAGCTGAAAGGTTCATTTCCAGACATTTCATTATCTTACTAGGTAACATCTTCAGTGGACTTTATGCAAAGCAATGCTGAAACTTCCTGCTTTCTATTTATATGTTTGGGTTGGTGATGTTATTTCCTGTGGTGAAGTCACTTCCTGTTCCTTTTCTCAAGGGGTGGTAGATGGGGTCTAACTCGATGTGATTGTTGATAGAGTTCTGGTTGGAATGCCATGCTTCTAGGAATTCTCGTGCATGTCTTTGTTTGGCTTGTCCGAGGATGGATGTATTGTCCCAGTCGAAGTGGTGTCCTTCCTCATCTTCATGTGAGAGAGGGTCATGAAATAAGTACAACCCAAGCCTAAACAAAAATAAGCACCTGTGGATGGCAGAAAATTTAAGAGCAAAGACTGTTCATCAGAATTATCGGCCTGAAACATTAGCTCTTTCTCTCTGTGGATACAGCCTGACCAACTGAGGTTTTGCAGTTTTGTAGACAATAGACAATAGGTGCAGGAGTAGGCCATTCTGCCCTTCGAGCCTGCACCACCATTCAATATGATTATTCGCTGATCAACCTTAATCAGTATCCTGTTCCTGCCTTATCTCCATAACCCTTGATTCCACTATCCTTGAGAGCTCTATCCAACTCTTTCTTAAATGAATCCAGAGACTGGGCCTCCACTGCCCTCTGGGGCAGAGCATTCCACACAGCCACCACTCTCTGGGTGAAGAAGTTTCTCCTCATCTCTGCCTTAAATGGTCGAGCCCGTATTTTTAAGCTGTGTCCTCTGATTCGGGACTCACCCATTAGCGGAAACATGTTTCCTGCTGCCAGAGTGTCCAATCCTTTAATAATCTTATACGTCTCAATCAGATCCCCTCTCAATCTTCGAAACTCAAGGGTATACAAGCCCAGTCACTCCAGTCTTTCAGTGTAAGGTAATCCCGCCATTCCAGGAATTGACCTCGTGAACCTACGCAGCA
>NC_057747.1:8777236-8824419 GCF_004010195.1 Chiloscyllium plagiosum
ATCTCCTAACATCTTCCTCACATTTCACCCTGCCACCCAGCTTAGTATCATCAGCAAATTTACTAATGTTATTACTAATACCATCTTCTATATCATTAATATATATTGTAAAAAGCTGCGGTCCCAGCACTGATCCCTGCGGTACCCCACTGGTCACTGCCTGCCATTCCGAAAGGGAGCCGTTTATCACTCATGATGGAGACCTCAAGGGTATGGTTGGACAAAGAGGTCAGATTCTAAACTGGAGAGCTTCAAGCTCAATGTTCAGCCGGTTCAGCTTCCAAACATGTTGAAAATTCAATAGTATGCTGTAACAGTAACGTAAATCTTGCTTGTAAGATTTGTCACAGCTTGGGTTTTTGATGAGTTGTTGCATGCAAATAGGAGCCCCTCTGTTCACGTAAGTGGGTGAGGACGTGGGTTCTGGCCTCTTTTATTGAATGGCCTCAGTTAGGGAATTATGGGTTGGTGACTTGGACAACACAAATCTTCCACAGAGTTGAAAATCACTCCTGTAATTCAACACAACAACTTAAAATCAAGGAGCTCAGAATACTGTGCAAATACAGTGGGCGGCATGGTGGCACAGTGGTTAGCACTGCTGCTTCACAGCGCCTGAGACCCGGGTTCAATTCCCGCCTCAGGCGACTAACTGTGTGGAGTTTGCACGTTCTCCCCGTGTCTGCGTGGGTTTCCTCCGGGTGCTCCGGTTTCCTCCCACAATCCAAAGATGTGCAGGTCAGGTGAATTGACCATGTTAAATTGCCCGTAGTGTTAGGCAATGGGTAAATATAGGGGTATGGGTGGGTTGCGCTTCGGCGGGGCGGTGTGGACTTGTTGGGCCGAAGGGCCTGTTTCCACACTGTAATGTAATCTAATCTAATCTCTCATGGGTTTAAAGAAAGTAGCCAATCCCTGATGGGACACCCTTAATGGATGGCTTGCCGCTTCTTTTCCAGACTTTACAAATTTGTGTCCAGTTTTGACTGTTGTAGCAAGCTTTAAATATAGTTTAATCCAGATGCATTTAAAGTTTTCCCGGTTCTGCAGTTGCTTACAGAACCCATATGCTATTGGAGTCTACTGTTTGTCTGAACCCGTGTTAATCCTTATCTTGTGACTCGAGCATAATCCAATCAAAAATTTCAGAATGGATTGGCTAATGATGCCAACCATTCTCCAGTGGTGCAGGATTGATGAGCCATAGAGAGCTCAGTTTGCAAGGACAGTGACTCCCTGTGGGTCAGACAAGACGATAACTTAACTCCCTGGCGACTTCATTTATAATGTTTTTATTGTAGCAAAATGTCCCCGGCACTTTCCCAAAATGTAATCGGACAAAGATCAACACTTCGTTCTTCTGTGCTTGAGGCAGAGGTTGAACAATGGAGTATTGTTATTCCAGCAGTGAGCAAGACCTCAAAACCTGTGAGTAATCTTTGTGAATATACTGGTAAAGAACAGTGAGCTGAAAATAAATTGTTGCAAAGCTCTTGTATTTATTATGTATGTCATTCTTTCTTCTTAGGCACTATGAAAGGACAAGCAATTTTCTGTGATGTTTTGTAGAGAGAGGGCATTTGTGATGTGGCAATTAACCTTCATGTGGGGAGAGAGTATTGTAATAATCAATGGGTGATAGGAATGGATTTTCAACAGTGTCAAGCTTTATCTTTGTATTGGAGCTATCGGGCTGAAAACAGCACTGTAACTAACTTAATGGTTCCTTAACCCTTCTTTGGATCAGTAGTTCTGCTGAAGAGTGTTCTTTGCTCTTATGGTTACTTCAATAATGTGTGAACTGGAACTATCAATACTGTTTGAGCATTTGATTCACCTCAGGTAGTTCTAGAGAAACTCTGATGGATTCCTTAGTCCTTGTTAAAGCCTGGTTTGATGCCATACTAAGGTTACAGTCCCTCTAGGGTGAGTCACATCTGAGTTCAACCTGCTCCCCTCTAGAAGCAGCTTTTAACACCATAATCTTCAATATAAACTTCAGCTAGACCCCATGACAGCTCTGCTCTCCATTTTACAAAGGAGAATGATTTGGATGCCATGAGGAAGGGTTTAATGAGAAATGAGAAGCTATGTTTGATTGGGAAAGATTCACCAGACTTGGAGTTCCCTGCTTGGGACAAGAGAAGATCTTTATCTTACCTGATTGAGGTAGATATTAGATTAGATTACCTCCAGTGTGGAAACAGGCCATTTGGCCCAACAAGTCCACTCTGACCTTTTGAAAGTCACCCACCCAGATCCATTCGCCTACTCTATATTTATCCCTGACTAATGCACGTAACACTATGGGACAATTTAGCATGACCAATTCACCTAACCTGCACATCTTTGGAATGTGGGAGGAAACCGGAGCACCTGGAGGAAACTCACGCAGACACGGGGAGAATGTGCAAACTCCACACAGTCAGTCGCCTGAGGCTGGAATTGAATCTGGGTCTCTGGTGCTGTGAGGCAGCAGTGCTAACCACTGAGCCGCCATGCCATCCCTAAATTTTGAGGATTATGGAGTGTATGTTCCCAACAAAATCACAAAAGTGTTATGGCCTAAAAAGAGACCATTTGGCCCATTGTACCTGCACCACGAGATAGGATCCTGCCATTGAAAATAGTTGCTGTAAATTACCTGCACACACACACACACAGTAGCTTCCTTGACTGAACTCATGATGTCATGCCATTAGTGTAAAAGCTCTTGATGGTGATTTCAAACCATCTGAAGTAGTAATCTCTGTAATAATTGCCAGCTCATTCAAATCGAACATACAATGATGTTGTAGTGTGCACTGTGATTAAAGTGTCTTTTGTGTATTCACTGACAGTAAAATATATTGTGACTTCCGGTTCAGATTAATCTTCAGTTTACCATAAAACCTTCTCTAAAGTTAAACCAATATTTTGTCTTGGGTTCAACATCAGTTCTGAGGTCAGACATTATATAAATAATAATGATCAGCTCCAGATCTTTACTCAGAACAGTGTGTATTTTTATTTTAATTGTCTAGTCATGTAGAAACTGTTAGGCCTCATTCCATTGTGGTTCACAATGGATTCCTCTTTTTTTAAACGTGGTACATATAAGATTTACATAGTCTTTTAAAAGAATGTAGGTCTTCAAACTTCAGGACTGTGTGAGCATCGCTTTGGTGCCCGTTCCTAACTATCCTTGAACTGAGCGGCTTACGCCCATTTCAGAGGCAACATTGCTGTGGGTTGCCCATCCAAGGTAAAGATGGCAAATGTTCCTCCTTAAAGGACATTAGTGAACCAGTAAGGTTTTTTACCGCAATTGATGACAGTTGGCATTGTTGCCATTACTGAGATTAGCTTGTATAGTCCAGATTTATTAAGTGAGCTTTTCTTGCACTAGTGGATGTTGAGACATTTGAACCCAGATCCCAGAGCATTAGCCTGGACCTGACTAGTCCAAATGACTAGTGACATTATCATTACTTCTGAACCTATGACTTCTATCAGCTCAAAGGAGAGGAGCAGCAAATTGAAGGGAATCCTACACATTCTCCTTTTTGGAACTAAATCACTGATGTTTCATTGTCTTTGGTGCAAAGTCCTGGAACTCTCTTCTGAACAATATGTCTGTTGCACCTACACCGTATGGAGTGAAGTGCTTGAAGAAGGTAGCTCACCATCACCTTCTCAAGGGCATTTGGAGATGTGCAATCCATGCCTCATCAAAGGGTACTTTTATTTCAAAATGTCATTGTCTTCCCTGAAATATGATCAAAAGATGGTTGTCAGTGGAAATTGAAAAGTAGGCATCCCACACTGTTCCTTACATTGGTGTGTGTGTGTGCGTGGCTCATGTTTTTCCATTGTCTGATAGTGAATTCCACATACTCAGTTTGTGAATACGTTCCAATATCTATGGTCACGACCTAATGTCATTAGAACTTTAACCAAGAATAAACACTAAAGAGGCTGGGAAATTTTATCTTTCTAAAGTTGGCTGGAGAGGGCATAATTAATTAGATGTTAACGCTGAGATTGATTCCAAGCTTCGCATGGATGTTTGAGTGCAATTAGAAAGCATTTGTCTAAAAGGCACTGTGGAAGAAACCATTGTGCAGTTATGGAGCTGAAATTAAACTAAATAATGAGTTGACCCATGATTGAAGTGAGAGGAAATTTGTTTAATATGGCCTTACTGATGTAAATACTGGTTTCTTTAATAATGGGAGGACAAAGGGACTTAGATATCCTCACCCATGGTCT
This sequence comes from Chiloscyllium plagiosum, assembly GCF_004010195.1. NCBI lineage: Eukaryota > Metazoa > Chordata > Chondrichthyes > Orectolobiformes > Hemiscylliidae > Chiloscyllium > Chiloscyllium plagiosum. The sequence goes on from NC_057747.1 coordinate 8,781,488, forward strand.
ACTCTTAGCCTGGATGAGGCCTATGTCAATTCTTCCTTCTTTTGATAGTCACCTTGGAGATTAGCCCTTGTACAGAATACTATAATGGTTTCTCGTTATGGCCAGTTCTTCCTGATGAAAATGACCTCCCTATTTTTTTCCTGCTCAGATTTAGGCTACCAGAACAAGATGACTCATAACATCCTGAAGAGTTTACACCGTGTTGAACTTGGTGGATACAACTACTGGCCACTCTTCTCCCAAATTGGAATTCGCCTTTATAGCTATGAAGAAATTCCGACCTTTTTAAAGGGCAATCCTTATATCACTGATGGATATAGGGCCTACTTACCGTCAAGCTTATGTATCAGAAGGTATGTTTGGATAGTCACAAATGACAAATATCAAGGAAATAACCAGTTTAATTTGAAGGATTGAAGTGACAGGAAATTTATCTTATATGGCCTTACTGATGTAAAGACTGGTTTCTTTAATAATAGGAGGGCAAGGGAGTTAGATATCCTCACCCACACCTGAAGGTAAATACCTGAGGTCTCCTTCCTCAGAGAGAGATGACTGGTGGTTGTTTAACCTGAAGGTCATCAAGCCTCAGATGAAGAGAGAGATTGAGAAGTTGAATTCTTCGTGGTAACCATGGGAATTGAACTCACTGTTGGCCTCACTCTTGCAAACCAGCTGTTCAGCCACATGAGCTAAACTGACCCCATCCTGTACCTGCGATAACCTGAAACAACAAAACCAAGCTGCTGTTGTCTGTCTCCCTCCTGGTGCCTCTCTGAATGATCACTATAGTCTGTTGTGCTCCACACCTTCAACTTCTGAACCATAATCATCTTTTTGAATTCTCTTCCCTGAAGGTAGGGGTAGGTCTAACCTATAACAACATGTCCTCTGTCATGGATGGGGTGTGGAAATGAGCCCTGAATCCAGCCTAGCCAGAACGGGAATCAAAACTTATGCTGTTAGCATCAATCCAATCCAGTTCAGCCAACTGGGCCAATTGGTCCCTCCACACCTCTACTCCAACCTATAAACGTGCATGTTGTCATCCCAAGATATGGTTAGTGGTAGTACAGGCTTCTTGTACTATGGCTGACCAGACATCCCTCTTGTTACCACTTGCCATTTGTACGGGGGTGAGATTTACAAGCTGAGACTCCACCTGTTTGGCCATGTTTTGAACGCACCTTCATGGAGGTGCAACTCGACCATAGAACCATAGAACCTCTGCCTCTGAGGCAAGGGCACCACCCACTGCACCTTTGACCCATTGATAACAAGCCTATTTGACCATGTCATTTTGGATGAGATACTGAAACTAGAGTCATGCAGCACGGAAACAGAACCTTCGATGCAACTCGTCCATTCCGACCAAGTTTCCCAAACTCAGCTGGTCCCATTTGCCTGTGTTTGGCCCGTACCTCTCTGAATCTTTCCTATTCATGTACTATCCAAATGTCTGTTAAACATTGTAACCGTACCTGCATCAATCACTGCCTCTGGCAGTTCATTCCATATATGAACTACACTTTGTGTTGAAAGTTGCCTCTCAAGTTCCTTTTAAATCTTTCTCCTCTCATCATAAAAATATGCCCTCTAATTTTGAACTCCTCTGTGCTGGGGAAAACACCTTTAATATGCCCCTCATGATTTTATAAACCTCTCCAAGGTCACCCCTCGAACTCCTATGCTCCAATGGAAAACTGTACCAGCCTCTCCTTATAACTCAAACTCTCCAGTCCTGGTAAAGTTCTTGTAAATTGTTTCTGCACCCTCTCCAAGGTAGTAATCAGCAGGAGATTTCCTGGTTTGTGTTTGACGTCATGCCATGAGATGTTATGGATTTAGATGAGAGAACCACATGTCGTATCTCTAACTTTGCAGATGACACAAAGTTGGGTGGGAAGCAATGTTCTAAGGAGATTGCAAAGAAGATTTAGAGTAATTTGGACAACTTAGGTAAGTGGGCAAATACATGATAAATGCAGTATGATGTGGATGAATGTGAAATTATCCACTTTGATAGCAAATCTGGAAGGCAGACTATTATCTGAACGTTAATAGATTGGGAAAGAGGGAGTTGTGAATGGCTTGGGTGTCCTTGTACTGAAAGTAAGCACACAGATGGAGCAGATGGTGAAGAAGGCAATTGGAAAGTTAGCATGAGGATTTCAGTATAGGAGCAGGGATGCATTGCTGCAACTGTATATGGCATTAGTAAGACTACACTGGGAGCATTGTGTGCAGTTTTGGTCTCCTTTACTGAGGAAGGATGTTTTGGCTATAGAGAGAGTGCAAAAAATGGTTACCAGATTGATTCCTAGGATGATGGGACTGATATGTGGGGACAGGCTGAATCAATTAGGACTGTATTCACAGGAGTCTAGAAGAATAGGGGGGAGGGATCTCACAGAAACCTATAAAATTCTAACAGGATCAGACAGGCTAAATGCAGGAAGGATATGGGGTCCCAGAACCAGGGGTCCCAGTTTAAGGATATGGGATAAAGTGGAAATGTTTCACTCAGAAAATGGTGAGCCTGTGGAATTCTCTGCCACAGGAAACAGTTGAGGTCAAAACATTGATAACTTTTAAGAAAGATGTTGATATGGTTCTTAGGACTAATCAAATATGAGGATGTGCAGAGAAAACGGGAGCAGGCACTGAGTTGGATGAACAGCTGTGATCACGTTGAATGGTGGAACAGACCCGAAGGGCCGAATGGCCTACTCCTGCTATTTCCTATGTTTCTATGATTTTATGACTGATTTCAGGTTCTACCTCAACATCTGACGAATTTAACTATTTAAATATTAGATCTGGAATAAAAGGGTCACGTTATTATTGGTGAGATTCCCACATTTGTTTTCAAAGCAATTTGGTTCATAAATAGTGTTTAGGAAAGGAAATTTGCTGTCTTTACCCATTCTGGTCTCTTGGACTGCAGACTCACAGTGAATGAGGTTGACTCTTAACCATCCTCTGAAATGGCCTAGAGAGCTGCTCGGGGGAACTTGCTTCAGAAGGGAACACCTTGTGAAGGATGTTGGGATGGACAATAAATGTGGCCTTTCCAGCAATGCCCATAAATATTGTTGTCTCGTGGAGCAATGTTCTGCTTCTCCTTCTCTGTCCAGTGTCATGGTGTCTTTTACCTGTCTGATTTATAAGTCTAAATTTAACAACTTGTCGAACTGTGCAACAAGCTAACTACACTCTGCTGTGCATAAGTTTACTGTCCAAGACTTACAGTAATAGACTCAAACTCTCAACTGCTTGGACTTGAACTCTGATATAAAATCTGCCTCCACCCTCTGACCCCCAAACCTAACCCTGTTTTTTTTTTTAACTTTCTGGTCCAATACTTTCAAATTTTGAAGCTTTTCCCTCCTACTCTAATCTATGTCATGCAACATACTATAATGTCACAAATCATACACAGTTAGACTCATAGAATCCCTACAATGTGGAAAGAGGCCATTCAGCCAATCGAGTCTGCACCGACCCTCTGAAGAGCACTCTGTTCAAACCCAGCTCCCCTACTGCATCACTTTATATGACTAATCTACCTAGCCTGCACTGTGGAAGGACCCGGGTTTGAGTCCAACCTGTGTGTGTGGAGTTTGTACATTCTCCCCGTGTTTGCATGGGTTTCCTCCGGGTGCTCCAGTTTTCTCCCATAGTCCAAAGATGCGCATGTCAGATAGATTGGCCATTGCCCATAGTGTCCAGGGCTGTGTAGGTTGAGTGGCTTGGCCATGGGAAATGCAGGGTTACTAGATGGGGCAGGTCTGGGTGGGATGCTGTTCAGAGGATCGGTGTGGACTTTTCAGGCTGAATGGCCCGCTTCCACACTGTAGGGATTCTGTGATTCTATATAAAAGGCCAACAGTCTTTTGGCTGCTTTATTACCCACTGAACCTATAGTTAGTTATTTTAATTAATCTATTCGTACATGGTGTGACACATCTTTAGGGCAGGTGGGACCTGAACCTGGATCTTCTGGCTGTGAGGTAAGGACACTACCACTGTGCAAGAAGATCTCAAGTTCCGGTGAATATGGATGCTGGCGTTTTGTGATTCATACACAAGGACCCGCAAGACCCTTTGTGCTGCTGAATTCTGCAGTCTTTCTGCATTTAAATAATACTCAGCTCCTCTGTTCTTCCTTCCACAGTGCATAACTTCGTATTTTCCCACATTCCAATCCCACTGCCAAGTATTTGCCCACTTGTAAAACCTGTCTATATCTCAACACAGAGTCTGTCAGCCTCACCATTTTGCTTTCCCACCTCAGCCTGGTGATGTTACATTCACTTGTGTCTTCTAAGTCATCAATATATGTTGTAATTAATTAGCATTGACATTTGTGATATCCTACTGATGCTGATTGATTGCAACCCTGAAATTTATCCCATCTCTGTCTCCCATTAGTTAGGCAATTCTCTATCCATGTGAATACACGCCCCAACACCATGGGCTCTTATCAAGTAGTTTCCTGAGCAGTACCTTTTTGAATGCCTTCTGGAAATCCTAATATATTGCATCTACTGGTTCTCCTTTATCTATCCTGCTTATCAAAGAATTCTAATAAAGTTGTCAGGCATGATTTCTCCTTCACAAAGTCGCACTGACTATGCTTGATGGTATTATCCATTGATAAATATATTTCTGTTCTTTTAAAGTAATACATCCTTTATCGTAGATGTTAAAATTTTCCGATGACAGATGTTATACCAGTTGACCAAAGTAACATTTTTTTTACCCTCTTTTTAAATAATGATGCTATATTGGCAATCTTCTATTCTAGAATCTAAGGATTCTTGGATGGTTATACCAGTAATTCACTATCTCTCTATCAACTGCCTTTTAGTATTCTACAATGCAACCCATCAGACCCTGGGAAATCATTGGCCTTTGGCTCCATCTATTTCCCTTTATATATGTTCTCTTGCAGTAGCTACTGTATTTATTCCCTCCCCATCTTGTGTGTCTTCATTTAATAGTTTTGGAATAGCATTCGTGTCGTCTATCTGAAGGCTGATACAAAGTAATTATTTAATCCCTTTTACTCAGAGATTATTTATTAAATCTGCCCCATTACTCATTACCACATCCAAAATAGCCTGATCTCTGGTTGGAACCTTAACGTATTATTATTGGAAACCATTCTGAGTCCCTCCTGTGTATTGTTTCTCACAGCTACCTCTGCCCATTTGATTTTCTCAATCCAAATGAAGGTTCAAGTCACCCAGAATTAATACAGAACAATCTTGATTATCTGAAATCAAATATCCAAAAAGATCTCAAGGTCCTGTAAGTTGTCATGAACTGTATATAAAAACACATCCTGTGAGAGAGACGCTTACCGACCATCGCACACAGGATACCCACCAAAATGACAAATAATTCTTTTGTAATCGCGCATTAACAACAACATCAAACAACACACAAAAAAATGAAGTGCAACCTGAATTTCCAGTTCTTCTAGAATCCTAAGTACCCAATCTACAATGCTACACAGACTAATGTTGATTTTTTTGTTCTCCCTGGTTGCTGTCCTGTCCCTCTCCAGGATACTTTCACCAAGAAAGTGGGGCCAGTGCTGAAATTCCTTGCAACTGAACAGGAGTTGCTTTATCCTCACTAGTGGAACCCACTCACTTTGTTCTCTACACACACACGCACACGCACCCCTCTACACACACACCCACACCCCTACACACACACCCCTACACACATCCATACACCCCTACACACACACACACCCCTACACACACACACCTCTACACAAAGACGCACCTCTACACACACACATGTGCGCACACACACAGACACACACCCTTTACTTTGCTCTTGTCTCAATCCAAAATATTGAGGGGGTGAAAGACATCTGCCGTCAGTTGCTCAGGCGTTGACATGAACACAGGATGCTCCTGAGTGGACAGAAAGTTCAGTTTGAATGTTCAGTATGGCTTCTTTGTCGACAATCAGATCAGTTTTCTGAACAATCAGTTATCCGAACAAAGTACTCCCTGCCCGTCTTGTTTAGATAATCGAGGTTGCTCTGTATACTGTTTTTTTTTAAGTGCCATCATTTGCCTTCTGACTTATTCTCTGTCCTACAGTATCGCTGCTGCTAGAGGAGGGTTTATAAACTACACCTACTAGTGTCGTCTTCCTCTTTGTTACCTTGGCCCATGTGGATTCTACGTTTCCTGATCCAAAATCATTTTTTTCCTGTCATATTTATTCCATCCTTACTAACAAAGCTCCCAGCCTGCACTATTAAAAAGTTGCATAACCCTGAATTATTAGTTCCTAGTTTTGATCTCCTTATAACATTGCCTCTATAATGGCTGTTAGATTATACCCATTAACATCTATTTACACTGCTTAATTATTTATTTTTTCCAAACACCGTGTTAACAGCCATTAATTTTGATCTGTTTAACCACCATATTTTCCTTTGACCCTATTTGTTGCTTTCTTTTATATTTGTGCACTCTGGGTATAATGACCAAACAGCTATCCTGCTAGATCGTTTTTAATTTGCAAACCTCAACTTCCCCTAACCCATCATTAGTTTAAAGATCCCTTAAAGAATAATTGTTTAAAAAGAACGATATTGTGATTTTTCCTGCAGTGTAGGGAACGCTTGTAAATGATTTGAATAGAAGCAGAAAGTTGCTGAAATCTCCATCCATGCATCTAATTGTTCCAACATGTTCCTGTCTGGCCTCTTATATTCTATAATCCATCAACTAAGGGTAATCCAAAACTCAGCTGTCGGAGTCTTACCTAAGTGTCTGTGCTTGCTAATTGACATTGTGTTGCTGAACTTGGAACCAATGACTAACATCAGAAACAAAAACAGAAATTGTTGAAAAAGTTGTTTTAAACAAAAATGAAAAAACTAAATGTTGGAAATTAGAAACAAAAACAGAAATTGCTGGATAAGCTCAGCAGGTCTGGAAGTATCTGTGGAGAGAAATCAGAGATAATGTTTTGGGTCCTCAGAACTGAAAAGTCTTTAAAAATCAGCCTGATTGTCACATCACTCAAAAGCTTCACCATTCCCCATTTCTGAAATCTCGACTCCTCCAAATTTGAGCTCCCTGACCAGGTGGTAGCTGTGTTGGTTTGTTTTCCCAAATGACATTCATCTGAGAATGCAGGTGATTTGTACACAAAATATCCTTCATGCCGAGACCATGTGTCTGTCTAATCTCAGTCTTATTGTGTGCAAAATGTAACAAGCGCGCACATTTCACTCACGCTGTTCTACTTGCAATCTGTTTAAAACAGCCTCTTTGTATTGTCCAATGAGAGTGTGAACATATGGAGCCATTTGCTGGGGTTTTTCCTCTTCTTCGTCATTGTCCTACACGATACTTGCTTCCTCCTCCCGTCGTCGAACAGCACCAGGGATGACTACGTGGTTTTCATTATTTTTGGCTTTTGTTTTCAGGTGAGCATATCCTTTAACAGGCAAAATCACGGGATGGAGATCCAGGTTGGGCTCCTTTTTATTTCTTTATTTTTCCACTGAAGAATTTGTTGTTAAGAATCTGTACCTTTGTACCTAAGACGACACCATAATGTGAACTTTTCTTTGTACATGTGATGTTAAAGGTGATTCAGTTCAAATGGCAGAGGAAATAGCAGTGCTTGGATTTCTGATCCTGGATGGACAGATGTATGTTAGACAGAATGGATGTGTGTCCATGCAACTTTTCCAACGTTTAAGTGCCTCCATGAAGCTATTTGTTGCTTTGTATTGAATCTTGTGCAGTGTGCAAATATCTGAACAGGCTGATTTTAAAAAGACCTACTGTACTGCATTGATCAGCTACAATATTGAGTCCAATTCTGGGCAGCACACTTGGTGCAGGGTCTAACAGCCTTGGACAGGGTGCAGATGAGATTTCACAGAATTGGTACACCAATATCATTTATTGTATCTGTTGCTCCCGATGCGGTCCCCTCTACATTGGGGAGACTGGACACCTCCGAGCAGAGCGCTTTAGGGAACATCTCTGGGACACCCACACCAATCAACCACACCGCCCCGTGGCCCAACATTTCAACTCCCCCTCCCACTCTGCCGAGGACATGGAGGTCCTGGGCCTCCTTCCCCGCCGCTCCCTCACCACCCGATGCTTGGAGGAAGAACGCCTCATCTTCCGCCTCAGAACACTTCAACCCCAGGGGAGCAATGTGGACTTCACCAGTTTCTTAATTTGCCCTTCCCCCACCTCACCCCAGTTCCAAACTTCCAGCTCAGCACCATCCCCATGACCTGTCCTACCTGCCTATCTTCTTTTCCACCTATCCACTCCACCCTCCTCTCTGACCTATCACCTTTATCCCCACCCCCGCTCACCCTATTGTACCCTATGCTACTTTGTCCTCACCCCCACCCTCCTCTCATTTATTTCTCCACCCTTCAGGCACTCTGCCTGTATTCCCGATGAAAGGCTTTTGCCCGAAACGTCGGATTTTCCTGCTCCTAGGATGCTGCCTGAACTGCTGTGCTTTTCCAGCACCACTTTACTCCAGAATCTGGTTTCCAGCATCTGTAGTCATTGTTTTTACCACACAGCGGGTGGCCATTCTCCCCATCCTGCCTGCGTTGTCACTACAGATGAGTGATTCACTTCATACCAATCACCTGCCTTCTCCCCATAACCCTGCTCATTGCCCAATTTTCAAATCACAGTCCAGTTCCCTTTTGAATGCCTCAATTCAAGCAGCCTCCACCACACTCTCACAGAATGCTTGCAGTGTGGAAGCAGGCCACACTGACCCTCTAAAGAGCATCCCACCCAGACCCTCTACCCCCTCCCCATCCACGTAACCCTGCATTTCCCATGGTCAATCCACCTAACCTGCACTTCCCTGAACAATATGAGTAAGTTAGCCTAACCAATTCACCTAACCTGCACTTCCCTGAACAATATGGGTAAGTTAGTCTAACCAATCCACCTAACCCTTAGATTTTTGAATTGTAGGAGGAAACGAGGAAACCCACACAGACACAAGGAGAATGTGCAAACTCCACACAGACAGTTACCCGAGGCTGGAATCGAACCCAGCTCCCTGGTACTGTGAGGCAGCAGTGCTAACCACTGAGTCATCGTGCTGCTGTCTTGGAAAGTGCATTCCACACCTTAATCACTGTGTGAAAATGTGTTTGTTTCCTGTCATTTTTTGCTTCTATTGCAAATTATTTTAAATCCATGCCCTCTCATTTTTGACTCTTCTGAGTGGGAACAGTCTCTCCCATCTTTTCTATCCAGATCTCTCATGATTTTGAAAAGGTCCAGCAAATCAACTTTTGTCTTTTTTCCAAAGAAAACAGTCCTAACCCCTCTATCTTCATAACTGAAATTCCTCATTTCAGGAATCAGTGTTGTAAATTTCTTCTGCCCTCTCTCCAATGCCTTCAGGTCCTTCCTAAAGTGCAGGGCCCAGAATTGTACAAACCCTCCAGCTGAGCATCAACTGCTGACTTCCACAAGTTGAACATGACCTTTCTTGTATGTTATGCCTTTATTAATAAATCCTAGTGCATTACATGCATTTTCAGTCGCATTCTCAACCTGTCCTTCCACTTTCAGTGGCATATGATTATTTATAGTCAGGTCCCTTTCCTCCTGCACTTCCTTTAGATTGACATCATCACTGGAGTTGTTCCCAGAGTTACAGAATACTGTGAGGCCTTGATAACATGGAGATGATGTTTCCACTCGTAGTGGAGTCTAGGATGTGAAGGCACGACCTCCAAGTGAAAGGACAACCCTTTAGAACTGAGATGAGGAGTACTTTCTTCAACCAGAGTGTGGTTCTCTGGCATTGAGAAATAAATGAAAGTTCAGAATAAAGGTCTTCCAACCCAGACCAGCCTCCAGTCTGGACCAGGCCTTGACTTGAGACAGTGCCAGGCTTCACCTTGAGGTTCATGAGGCTGGGTGATCACAGCGGAATTGCCTCAAGACCAGGAGAGCACACTGGGCTGAGAGACTGCCTGGCTGGGCTGAGAGACTAGCCATGTTGGGCTGAGAGACTAGCCACGTTGGGCTGAGAGACTAGCATGCTGGGAGGCCACAACAGGGTATACATAGTGAAGGCAGGAGAATGGGGGTTGAGAAACTTATCCATAATGATCAAATAGTGGAGCAACATGATGGGCCAAATGGTCTAATTCTGCTCCTATGTCTTGTGGCCTGAAGGAATTTGAATTGCTTAGAGTAGCTTGAGAAGGAGGATTGCTCTCCGAGAGGCAGAGAAAGTTAAAGGTGTTTAGTTTGAAAAATAAATTAAATTTAATGGTGATATTGACATTTATAGGGTTTTTTCCTCAACTTAGTAAGGAGCAAGAAGCCCATGGCGGCCAAGTCGGTAACCAGAGAACTTGGATTCAAGAAAATTGACCAAAGGACTAGATTAGTCTTTGTTTCACAGTGAGTTTAATGATGGGGAACACATTGAATTTGCTTTCCAAATGATACCTTTCAAAAGGCAGTTTGTATAATTGACAGGGAAACATTCTGGCAAGGAAGAGTGGAAGTGGGGCTAGTTTGGAGAAAACCTTGCAGGGCTATTGATAAGGGAAGTGGGGCAAGTGGAACTAATTGGATAGCTCTTTCAAAGAGCTGTTCCTAGCATTACGGGCTGAACGGCCTAGCTCTGTGCTTCTGTGATATCCACTCTGTTGAAATTTAGCTTCCAGAGCAACTAGCTCACTTTCAAAACAGATGAACCAAATCTCAATTTTTATTAAATTGCACTGTGTGTATAGAAGATGTGCAAAGATGTGCAGGTTAGGTAAATTGGCCATACTAAATTGCCCGTAGTGTTAGGTAAGGGGTAAATGTAGGGGTATGGGTGGGTTTCGCTTCGGCGGGTCGGTGTGGACTTGTTGGGCCGAAGGGCCTGTTTCCACACTGTAATCTAATCTAATCTAAATATTAAGCTGTAATGAGCTGCCAGTAGACTGCATTGTGTGTTGGGGAATACTGTGAGTAGGAGGGATGAAGAGAAAGATTTGCAGAATGCACACACCAGTGCAGTTTGAATTTAAATCCATTTATTCTTATTTAATTAGAATGTATCTCTTGTCTAATAACAGCAAATAAGTTTGAGAACATCTCTTTAACATATTGCATATTGGCACTGATAAGTAACCCCCAGTGCAGTCGATTAAATCAATCAGGCGGAGCACACGTGTTATCTCCTGATAGAATTTTATGATTTTAAAAAAAAAGACTTCTAATCAACAGATCTTTAAAACTGTGCGAGCCTGCAATAATGTTAGTTCTGTCACTTCTAGGAGATTGTGGTATTCTAACGTTGTGTATTGCTTTTGATATTGTCCACAGTTCTGCATGTTATGCTCAGCAGGATATCATTTATTCTGTTGCCATCATTCAGAGAAGACTAGTCAGCAGTGGCTTGCTCTCGATTATGCTGGCGTCTCCGTAGGAATGCTGGGATGTTATGTCCCAGGAGTCTTTTATGCCTTCTATTGTGCTGAGGTATGTATTAATTTTTGAGAATTATGCTTATGAAGTTGAAAAGGTCGTTCGTAGATTTACAATAGTTTCCCAGTTAGAAAGTGGGAAACATGAATATTTAGACCTTAAAGTGCACAGACTTCTGACCACCGTGCCTCAAGATGGATACCTGAAAAAATTCTATGCACGATTGCTTCTAGGCTGTGTCCATCAGCAAAGTTAATTATCCTTAAAGATCAAAAATGGAGGCTTGAAATTATAGATTATCTTGTCAAGTCTCTCTAAGCTTTGAGTTGAGTTGCAGTGAGGTGTGGTGGTCAGAGTGCTAGATGCAATTTGATACAAACACAGGATCCAGTGCAAGTGTGAACGCAATTTACAGCAAGCAGTGAGATTTGACACATGATTAGTAATAGACAGAAACTGGCAATATTCCTGCTCCCCGCCAATTGCACAAACCCTTCAGGCATGTCTACCCAATTCTGACAAGAGCATATCTGAGCTGTTCAGTAGAACACCTCCAATTTTGGTATTGTTGAATCTTTCAGTTCTGGGTGACTGAACGTGAAACCATTTGATAACCAAGGCAAAAAAAAATTACTCATAGAGTCATAGAGATATGCAGCACAGAAACAGACCTTTCGGTCCAAATTATCCATGCTGATCAGATATCCTCAGTTAATCTAGTCCCATTTGCTAGCATTTGACCCACATCTTTCTGAACCCATTCATCTCCCCATCCATTTTAAATGCTGTAATTTTACTAGCCTCCACCACTTCCCCTGACAGCTCATTCCATACCCGCACCCTCCTCACCCTCTGCATGAAACAGTTGCCCCTTAAGTGCCTTTTCAATCTTTTCCCCCCTCACCCTAAACCCTCTAGTTCTGGACCCCCCCCCCTCTAAAGAACCTACAGAAAGACAATGGTGTAATGGTGATCCTGAACCCAGATGGACTTTTGGGAGCAATTTTGTGGCATAGTGATAGTGTCCCTGCTTCTGGGCCAGAGGGGCCTGAGTTGAATTCCCACCTGCTCCAGAGCTATGTAAAAACATTGCTGAACAGGTTGATTAGAAAAATAGGTTACGTACAAAAAAAAACCAATAGTCTTGCACACATCAGAATGCTTCAGAGTACTTTTTGGGGAAGGTGGACATTTGAGCAGGACTGAAGAGTGAGGTAATTGCAGGATGCACATCAACTGAAGAATATCTTAGAACTTTGCAAGTAATTCTACCTGATGACTTCAGTGAACGAATCCAATTCAGGTGGTGTTGCGTGCCCAAGGTGTGGAATTATTGGTCAAAAATCTGACATGGAGAAATGTGCTCTGATCTGAGTCAGGTTAATCATCAAATTGTTAAAATATATTATCGCTCAAAAGTGACAGAGTTACTTCAAAGTGTAGAGTCACAGTTTATAGGAACACGAGTAGGCCATACGGCCTCTTGAGCCAGTTCTGCCATTTGATGAGCTCATGGCTGATCTGTGGCCTCACTCCATACACCTGTCTTTGATTGTAATACCTTTATTTTAATCTGTGATAGATAAATTATGGCTAAACAACCACTGCCAATTGTGGAAGAGAGTTCCAAATATCTGCTAACCTTTGTGTGTCTAAGTGCTTCCTAACATCTCTGCTCAACGGTCTGGCCTTAATTCTCAGACCACCCCACCAGTTCTAAAATCCTCAACCAGTGGAAATAGTTTATCTTTATTTACTCTGTCTTTTCCTGTTAATATCTTTGATCAGATCATCTCTTAACCTGCTAACTTCTGGAGGAAAACAAACCTAATTTGTATAATCTGTCCTCATTACATAGCTCCCTGAAATCCACGTGGTCTTCTTGTAAAACTAAATGTTACTTCCTCCAAGGCCAATATATCCTTCCTAAGGTCTAACCAGGGTTTTGTATAACTGCAGCTTAACTTGCATTCCAGTCTTCTAGATACAAAGGCTGATGTTCTATTAATTTTCTTCATTATTTTCTGCACCTGTTCATGACATTTTAAGGATTTGTGCACCTGAACTCCCAAGCTATTTTTAGTTTTTGCAACTTTTCATGAACTAGTAATGCATGCAAGGAGTTAGGAAGGTGAATAAATTACCATGTGAAAAATTGTCATTAATAAGGGCTCAGTGGTCAGCACTGCTGCCTCACAGCGTCAGGGACCCAGATTCGATTCCGAGCCTTGGGTAACTGTGTGGAGTTTGCATATTCTCCCCGTGTCTGTGTGGGTTTCCTCTGGGTGCTCTGGTTTTCTCCCACAGTCCAAAGATGTGCAGTGTAAGGTGAGTTGGCCATGCTAAATTAACCATAGTGTCTAAGGATGTGCAGTTTAAGCATTGATTGGCCATGCTAAATTGCCCATAGTGTCCTGGGATGTGCAGGTTAGGTGGATGAGCCACAGGAAAAGCAGGGTTACAAGGATAAGGTGGGGGTTGGTTCTGGGTGGGATGCTCTTTGGAGGGTGGACTCAATGGGCCGAATGGCCTGCTTCCACACTGTAGGGATTCTGTGGTAAATGGCATAATTTAAATGAATGGAAAAGCACCTAGTCGTTAAGTGTTTAATAATTTTGTTTTTATTCCTTCTGGACACAGTATTGGAGACAAGTGTACCTTATAACCGTGCTGGCCATGATTTTTGTAATGTTCCTCACACAAATCCATCCGCATTATGCCTCCCAGCATTGTCACAAGCTGCGCATCCTGCTGTTCTGCTTTATCGCTGCATACGGATTAATCCCCACCGTTCACTGGATATTTCAGAATGGGGGAATTGGGGAACCGGTGGTTAAGGTAAGGAAGGACTGCTGTACATTTTGTAATCCTTCAAAGTCTCTTAACCGTACGATTTTCATGGTGTAATTCTTTGTATGTTTATTTGTTGGGATTCTTGTTAAGATTATGCATTACTTGGCAGACCTGTGCAGAGATTATACAAAATTAGTCCAAGATTATTCGAGCTTCAATCCTGCGTTGGCCCACCTCGTAGCTAAACAGCAATTAGATTTCTGCATTTGGATTGAAACATTGAATAGTCACCGCATTAAGAGGGGTCATGTCAGCTGGTGGTGTGTGCACCAGCTCACTCTAAGAGCTAGCAATTATTCCCACTGTCTTGCCTTTTTCCATAGCCCTGCGACTACTTTCTGTTGGGTTTTTAATCCACTTCCCAACTGATCACACACACACAATTATCCTACATTTCCTTTCACCACAGCCTGGAGAAGTGCTTTCTGTATCTGAACCACTCACTGAAAGATGCTTCTCTTGTTCTTTGCCAATTACCTGCAATTTGTGTCCCCAGGTTCTTGATTCTTTAGCCAGTGGATCTCAGTGTCTCCCTGTTTACTCCTTCTGTCTAGGTCCAACCTCTCTATGAAATTCCCTCTTACCGCAGAATGGCTCCAACTGCCCCAAACTGTCCATGTAACTGAACACCCACATTCCTGGACCATTCCTGCACCAGAAGGTCACACGGTAGCTCAGTGGTTGGCACTGCTGCCTCACAGCGCCAGGGACCCGGGTTTGATTCCACCCTCGGGCAGCTGTCAGTATGGAGTTTGCACGTTCTCCCTGTGTCTGCGTGGGCCTCCTTTCACAGTCCAAAAATGTGCAGGTTAGGTGGATTGACCAATCTAAATTGCCCAGAGTATCCAGAGATGTGTAGATTAGATGGATTGGCCGTGGGAAAGGTAGGATAATTGTGTGTGTGTGTGTGTGTGTGCGTGCGTGTGTGCGTGCGCGCGCGCGGGGGTGGGAGGAGGTCGGGGAGGTCAGGCTCTTCAAGGGTCTGTGTAGACTAGATGGGCCGAATGGATTGCTGCCAGACTCTATGGATTCTATGATCTCTAAAAACGTCATACATTCCTAAAATGAATGGCTGAGCAATCTTGAGGGGCCGAATGGCCTACTCCTTTTCCTGTTTCCTTTGGTCTTAAGGTAAAATAAATAAGTAATGCTATAGTTTTTTAAAAAATTGTTATTATAATTTTATCTTAAAATCAAAGGGGAATCTGTTATCATGTAATATGATCTGAATGAATGAGGGAACAGGAAGTGGACAGATTAGCAAAGGGTTAATTAGATGTAAATTGGTTGTATAAATAGGGGGAGTTAGTAATCGATGGCACCTAGGTTTCAGTCCCACGTGCTCAGATGTATCATAGCACGTCTGACTGGGTGGATCCAAAAACGAGTGGAATGTGACTGATTGAAAAATAATTCTTGAAGACTGCTTCAATACAATTATCCTTCAGTATAGAACAACCTCATAGAAACCCTACAGTGTGGAAACAAGCCATTTGGCCCAACCAGTCCACACTGACTCTCCAAAGAACATCCCATCCAGACACATTCCCCTACCATATCCCTGTAACCCTGCATTTCTCATGTCCAATCCATCTAACCTGCACATTTTCAGACTGTAGGAGGAAGCCGGAGCACCCAGAGGAAGCCCACGCTGACATGGGGAGAATGTGCAAACTCCGCACAGACAGTCACCTGAGGCTTGAATTGAACTTGGGTCCTTGGCACTGTGGGGCAGCAGTGCTAACCACTGAGCCACTGTGCCGCCCCTGGTCTGAACTCTGACCCAGCCCAGTGTTGCTGACTGTTAACCGCTCTCTGAAAGGACCCAGCAAGTCACTCCATTCCAGGGCTGTTGGGAAATGAAATAAATGTTGGCCTTGCCAATGACCTTTCACATCCTGGGAGAGAATGAAAATAACTAACTCCTGAGTCTCCGCCCAGATCTGGATGTCAGGCAGTGTCATTTTAATCGAGAGTCCAAACCATTGAGACCGATAACCAATATTTCACGATCAAAATTGAGTTGACAGAGGCAATGGTGTAATGGTATTATCGCAAGACTATTAATCCAGAGACCCAAGCAACAGTCTGGGGTCCTGAGTTCAAACCCTGCCATGACAGGTGGTGGAATTTGAATTCAATAAACATCTGGAACTACGAGTCTAATGATGACCATGAATCCATTATCAATTGTTAGAAAAATCCATCTGGTTCACTAATGTCCTTTCGGGAAGGAAACTGCTGTCCTTACCTGGTCTGACCTACATGTGACTCCAGACCTATAGCAATGTGGTTGACTCTTACATGCCCCCTGGGCAATTAGGAATGGGCAATAAATGCTGACCTAGCCAGTGACGTCCTCATCCCATGAAGAAAAAAAATATCCATTATTCTTATGATCTGTAATGCTGGACTTTATATTTCTTTATTTTTTGTTTCGAATAATTTGTTCTTAAGAATCTGTATCCAGGTACCTTTGTACCTAAGCTGGCATGGTAAGCTTTTCACTGCACTCGTGGGTACATGAGACGATAAAGCGAATTCAATTCCATTCAATCCAATTGGTGATCAGGGAAACTGGATGACTGTACAACATATCTGAGAGGGTCTTTATCTGCATATTTCCAAAAAGTGCAGGATAATTTATACTAGTCTAAGAACTGCTGATTTGTTAAGTAGTTACAAGGTGCTGCAACCCAATAGTTGCAGTGGCTGTTACAAGGCCTGCATCCTACCTGTCGCATTGCTTCAGACATTTTGAAGAGGCTGTCTGAGGTCACCCATGCGTCAGTGTGGTGTAGACTCTATCCAGGTGGCATTCTGTATCTGTATCTTTTTGTCATCATGTACACATTGGATGGCACTCCATACCACCAGTATCACCCATTTGCGAAACAAGTGCCAAATAGACAGAGTTTGCATTTCTGGAACCCCCAAAAAAATTCCAGGTAAAAAACCATGCCATTTAAACAGGGTAGCTTGTTAAATTTGACGCATATTCCTGAATTTTTTCTGAATCATCTCTTTCCTTTCTTCCTAGGTGTTTGCACCGAGAGTAGGTGTGATGTATCTACTAGCAAGTTTGGCATTTTTGTTTTATTACAGTAAAGTACCTGAGAGGTACTTTCCTGGTAAGTGTCTCTATCTCTCTCTGTCTCGATATTTTTAACCTGTACACACAGAATATATACCGTGCCATGTGTTCACTGCAAAGTCCGCATGAAAACCAGTGTTAGAATGAAACATAATTAAGACTCATTTAAAATTTCAGGGGTAATGATTCAGAGGTACTGGGGTAAGCTTTTACTTCCAGTGTAGAGATGTGAATCTAGGATGTCTCTGTTAGGAATATGAGTGCACAATGATTTCCTAAAACATTGAAGAATGCTAATGATTAGAATCTACCACCTGAAGCTTGTTGATATCCATCGGCTATCCATTTCCAGAGTTGCATAACTCCTGATCTCTATTTGGAGAAACTGGAGCTGCATTTTGCGAAGTTCTGTTTGCTGACCTACCTATCCCTCCTGTCCGACCTATCACCTTTATCCCCACCTTCATCCACCTATTGCACTCTAAGCTACCAGCTTTTCATTGACCTGCTCTAATACCTTCTATTGAGGCTGAATGCCAGATTTAGTTTAATACTTCTGTGAAATGTCATGGAAAGTTTTACTGGATTGAAGGCATTTTATAAATGCAGTTTCATATGCTTGTTGGCTGCACTAATCACATCCAATGAAGTCATGCTGGAACATTGGCTGGCCTTTGATAAAAGTGCCACATGGTAGGCTGCTCTGGAAGGTTTAGATCGCTTAGAATCCAGGCATAGCTGGCAAACACAACTGGCTTGATGGTAGGAAGCACAGGGTAATAGTGGAAGGATGCTGGTTGGACTAGAGGCCTTTGACTTGTGGAGTGCCTCGGGGGTCGGTGCTGGGCCCATTGCTGTTTGTTTTCTATATCAATGATTTGAATGAGAATGTACAAGGCATGATTAGTAAGTTTGCAGATGACACTAAAATAGGTAGTATTATGGACAACGAAGATGGTTATCAGAAATTGGAGCAGGATCTTGATCAGCTGGGGAAGTGAGCCAAGAAATGGCAAATGGAGTTTAATATAGATAAGTATGAGGTCTTGCATTTAGGAATGTCAAATCATGGTGAATGGTAGGGCCTTAAGGAGTGTAGTGGAACAGAGGGACCTTAGAGTTCAGGTGTATGATTCGCTGAAAGTGGAGTCACAAACAGGCATAAAGAAGGCTTTTGGCACACTGGCTTTCATCAGTCAGGGCATTGAGTAAAGAAGTTGGTAAATTATATTGCAGTTGTATAGGATGTTGGTGTGGCCATACTTGGAATATTGTGTTCAGTTTTAGTCACCTTGCTATTGGAAGGATGTTATTAAATTGGAAAGCGAGGAGAAGAAATTTACAAGCATGTTGCCTGGACTCAATGTTCTGAGTTATAGGGAAAGGTTGGACAAGCCAGGACATTTTCTTTAGAACGTCGGAGACTGAGGGGGTATCTCATAGAAGTGTATAAGATCATGAGAGGCATGGATAGGGTGAACTCAGTCGGTCTTTTTCCCAAGGTTTGGAAATCGAGGACATCAGTTTATGGTTGGAGGGTAAAGAATAAAAGGGAACCTGAGGGGCAACTTTTTTACTGAAGGTGGTACGCACGTGGAATGAGCTACCAGGGGAAGTGGCTGAGGTGGGTACATGAACAACATTTTAAAAGGCATTTGAACATGTACATGGATAGGAAAGGATTAGAAGGATATGGGCCAAGCAGGGAAATTAGGTTAGCGCTGATAGACATTTTGGTCAGCATGAACCAGTTGGGCCAAAGGGCCTGTCTCTGTGCTCTAGGACTTTATGACTCTAATGGTAAATTTAACAGGGTTCCTTTCAGTGTAAAGGTTAAAAATCAGACAATACCAGGTTATAATCCAACAGGTTTATTTGGAAGTACAAGTTTTCGGAGTGCTGCTCCTTCATCAGGTAGCTAGTGCGGCAGGATCATAGGACACAGAATTTATAGTAAAAGATCATAGTGTCATACAACTGATGTGATATATTGAACAAACCTAGATTGCTTAGAATCCCATTCTAAGTGATTAAAGACTTAACAGCAACCTAGGTTGTTGACAGAAAAGATCTAACTTGTTTTCTTCCAAGAAGGCAATGAATACTTTTTTCATAAAGTGACCTATTTATTGAAATAGGATAGGGTAATCCTTCATTCAACCCCTTGACTCCTGTGTTGTTTGGTTTAAATAACTTTGATAGCGTTCATTCATCTCCACGTAAACCTTTTGGATAAAGAATCCCTGTGTGTATAGGTGTGGCAAAATAGTGTTTAGTTACGTTATTTGACATCACTTGTAGTCATCCCTATCCCTTCCATGATTAGGTATTGAGATGCTCAAATTAACCAAAGTGTCCAATCCAGTTTAGTTTTTCCATTTGTATGAGGACTTATTCTTAATTCCTAGAAGCAGCTCACAATCCCTTGGTCACTACAATCTGCCCTTACCCAGGCCATAATCTTGCAATGCTGGCCATTGGACTGGTTAATCACTATCCTCTGTTTCCCACCACTGAACAGGCTGATTGTGCCTCTAATGGATGAATTGATTGGAATGATTTATTGTCACTTGTATTTTATGGTGAATAATACAATTAAACTGTTGCTACAATCTGGTGCCAGTTTGAATGGTTTAAAAATAAAACGAAATGTTCTCAGGCACAGCAAGTGAATTACAGTAGAATTCCTCCGGCACAAATTAACTTGCTTAAAGTTGTTGCCAGTGTCCCCAGTGCAGGCAAATAAGAATCTGAGGTTCATACTCTGTGAGGGTCTGTACTTGTCCACTTGCCCAGATAAGTGCCACACCAACAACACTCCAGGTTAACACCATCCTGGACAAATTGATTGGCAATACATCCACAAACATCCACTCTCTCCACACTGACAATCAGTAGCAGCAGTGTGTACCATTTCAAAGAAACACTACAAAAATTGAACAAGACTCCTTAGACAGAACTTTCCAAATCCAAGATCTTTATTACCTAAAAGGACAAGGGCAGCAGAGCCATGGGAACACCACAATCTGCAAGTTCCCCTCCAAGCCAGTCAGCGTCCTGACTTGGAAATATGTTGCCGTTCCTTTACTGTCGTGGGAGCAAACTCCCGGGACTGTCTTCCTAACAGTATGTAGTGTGCTCCCATGTGCTAAGGACTGCAACAGTTTGAAAGGTAGTTTGTCAGCACTTGCCCAATGGAAAATAAGGCTGGGCAATAAACGCTGGCTGAACCAGCCACACCACATCCCATCTATTAATTTATAAAAATTGAGTCATTTTAAAGTTTACAATTCTACAGAATTATTTAGGGGGTGATGCAGCATAGTGGTAATTCCACTTGTATTTCACATGTATGTCACTTATAATGTCACTGGGGCATGAATTAAAATCCCACCATGATCACTGGGACATGAATTAAAATCCCACCATGATCACTGCAGCATGAATTAAAATCCCACCATGATCACTGGGACATATGAAAGCAATTAATGAAATCTAAATGAAAACCAATCTCCGTGAAATGGTCATTGAATGTGAATTTAATACCTACTTCGTTCATTAATGTCCTTTAGGGAAGGAAATCTGCCATCCTTACCCGGTCATGTCTACATATGATTCCAGATCTACTGTAATGTGGTTGACCCTTAACTGCCCTCTGAAATAACTGAGCAAGACACTCGAATCAAGGATAAATAGGGATAGGTAAAAAATGTTGACCTTGCCATTGATGTCCACATCCCAGGGGGAAAGTAAAACTGCTGTGTACCTTCAGACAATTCCTCCAAAACGTAAACAGCAGCATATCTTTACTCCTTGTTAGAAAGTTTTGTGTGTGAATTTGGCAACATTACAGCAATAGTTTAGACACATTTAAACCGATACAATGTATTTTAGGGCATCAAAATGTGGTGATAAATAAAATGCAATTTGTATTTTTCTCTGTCTCTTTCTCTTGATTAGGGATGGGGAATATGTTGGTGTTGTCAGAGACATTTTGCTGATTCTTTGTTAAATTGGTCTTTCACTGCACTTTCTTTTTAAAAAAAGGACTTGTTGATTCACAAAACCAATCAAAGATGTTTTGTGGGCTGAATGTACATATTTAGGGCTGTTTCAGAATTACAGACACCCTTCCAACTCCTAGATTTTTACATATTGTCCATTTAATATTAATCTTCCTGCGTATTATGATGGGTTCACTTGATGTGCTTCCTGGTGAAGTTAAATCTCAGGCAGAATATGTAATGAGTTCCAATTAGTGCTCGACAAAAGCTTGCATAAAGAGGCCACATACAGATGTTGGCTAAACTCTCTTATTTTTGTATTGTCAACAGTAGAATGATTTGGAGATGCCTGTGTTGGACTGGGGTGTACAAAGTTAAAATGACACACCAGGTTATAGTCCAACAGGTTTATTTGGAAGCACTAGCTTTCGGAACGTTGCTCCTTCATCGGGTGATTGTGGTATGCAAAAGGCTTAGGAGGATATTAGATAATAGAGGTCTTCAAAATAAAACATTGAGAGGTTGATTGACCAAAGGTTTCTTGCAGTGGGGGATCAGTGAAAAAGAGCATTGATCCTCAGTAGCAGTTGGGGAGGGGGGATGACAGAATTGTCGACTTATGGAGAGATATTGGAGAGAAGTTTTGAAGCAGACGTGAGAAGCAGTTTGATATTTCAACTAGAGAAAAAAGCAAGACAGTGGGTACGGTAAGAAAATGAGACTGGAACAAAGTTGGTACAGGCACTGAAATAATTGCATGGAGGCCAGTATCCCGTCACCAAATGACCCTTCATTTATATGTGCACAGCACATAGGCTCTGACCTGCCAACTTAGGGTTAACTGGCCCAGGGTTAACAACCTGAATCAGGGATCTTATGAGATCCACCTGGCCTTGGGTTCCAATCATGACAGGCACTGAGCTTCAATGCCTCCTGTGTGCTGTAGTGGTTAGCACTGCTGCCTCACAGCATTAGGGTGCTCCGGTTTCCTCCCACAGTCTAAAGATGTGCAGATCAGTGAATTGGCCAAATTAAATTGCCCATAGTGTTAGGTGCATTAGTCAGAGGGAGGGAGGTAGGTCTGGGTGGGTTGCTCTTCAGAGGGTCGGTGTAGACTTGTTGGGCCGAAGGGCCTGTTTCCATGCTGTAGGGAATCTAATCTAATCAATCTAATCATCACTTTCTTGGTCTGCTGATTGGATTGTAAAGTATCTATACTTCAATTTTACACTTAACTGATAATAGATGACAATGCATATTATTAACCAGGCCAGAGAGTTAGCACAGCCATGGCCAAGTCTGAGTGGAGATCTTTTAATTTATATTCTACTGACCTTGCTCACTCAGTGTTTGCACCCTAGTAAATGAATGCAGTGTGATGGAGCAGGCTTCTAGATTTTTACTCATTTTGCTATGTCTATATGATCAGACACAGATGGACTCCTCCATTATGAGGGTGAAAATTCAGACTTCTCATCAGAGATTCATTTAAAAAAAAGGACAATGTTTAATTAATGCATTTAGTATAAAATCCAGTTTAAAGTTCATTTGTTATCTTAGCCAACCTCAGGCAGGTCAGCAGTAGAAATTCTATAATTGGTTTGATGTTGTCATGGAGTAGGTGTAACTGCGTCTAGAAGATGGTAGAGTGGTAATTTCACTGGGCTCGGACTCCAGACACTGCCAGACCTGCTCAGTTTTCCCAGCATTCTCTGCCTGTTTCAAACTTCCAGCATCTGCAGTATTTTGTTTTATTATAAGAACAGAATATTATCAGTTGAGTAATATTGTAGAATTCAGAATCGTAACCATATTCCCTGTCATGGTGAAATATATTTATATTTGGAACTGAATGATTAAATACATGTTTGGTTTTAAAGAGAATCTGTAATGTGAAGATGGTTAGTTATTCCATCCATTTGGATTTGTGATTTGCTTTCTAATCAGAGTTCTTGTTTTCTAGGTGGATACTTGAATTACTTTGGCTGTAGTCACCAGTGGTGGCATTTCTTGGTTGTATTAATGTTCTATTGGTGGCATCAGACTGCTGTCCACATAATGCATTATAGACATGAACAGCCATGTTTAAAAATAACAGAATAAATTGTTAAGTTACAAGTTTTCCAGCATTTCCTCGAGGACTGCTTTGCAAATAAGAACAAAAAAACAATGCTAGTAATTAATTCTTCAGTTCTACAAGTCTTCTAATCAACTGCATGATGGCCTTCTAATTTACTTAAAAGTGAATGTGTCTCAATTATGTGCTGAAAGTTTGAAGATTGTACTGTGGTACATTCTGGTACTGTGGCGCCTATCAGTGGATGCTCAGACGTTGCATGAAGCCACCTTTCTAAGCAGCTAAGCGGATGGCTGCCTGTTTTTCTAACCCTTGGATTGCGCCAGTAACTGCTCAGTATCACAGTGTCAAGGTGGTGACAACTAAATGCCTTTAACTGAAAGCAAATGCATGTATTTGTAAAATACAAACCGTATTGAATTGTTTTGAGGTGCATTATATTGCCTGCCTTGTTCATTGTTCTACATTTTGTAGAAATGAATTAAAATGTACTGTAACACGTATGCTGCAAATTTAATATAACTAGAGGACAGAAAAGCAATTGTACTGCATGCAAAGTAGCAAACTAAACGTTTACATGGTCTAACCTGTGCTGCTCCTTAATAGTAATAGTTTTCCTGACATTTAATACGTGATGACAAGCTCTATAATCACTAAATTTGGCTTTATGTTGTGAAGTAACCAATTCGTATGGAAGATAAGTGCACTGACCATTTTCAAAAGGAGATTATTTCATAATTGGTCTTGTAAAATTAATTCATTTTGTAGAAAATAAAAGTGATGTGGGAGCTAAGTTTTCAGAGGAAGGAGCGGAAAGTTGCTCAACTTTTTGTTATTTTTCTAAAAGGGGAAATTATATGTTAACCTTTAGTGATTGTATTCCTGCCACGTAACGTTTTATTCTAAAATATTATCCCGGACCACGTGTGTTGGTAAGTATTAGAAACTAATTTCAGGAAATGCTCAATCTGCAAGTGGTTTTATATTCCAATTCACATGAAGAGCAAATATGTAAGGAGCTCTAAAATTGTATTATGGTTGCTGTAATACTTGGGGGCATAAATGGCTATTTGGATGCATGCTTTAATTTCTTGGAATATATGGATACAAGTTCCAAGGGTTTTATTGAAAAGGCTGTTGTAAAATAGGAATGTGGTTTATATACTTTGCTAATTCATGGTGCATTAGCTTTGCGCTAAGTCTGAATTTTCTTTAGGATTCAGTACCATAGTCAGCAGAGATCCCAAATGTCCCAATTGCACTGAATTTGTCAGCTAACGTCTTATAATTAGAAGTGTGTTTCCTATATTCAAATGTTTTACAGTTTAAATTATCCACACGATGTAAAGTGGTGAAATTAAATCTCGTATACTCCAGGCAAGATTAACTTTGACTTGAAGAAAAAATTATCAATCTTTGTTCTGATACAGTATAAACATAGCCATGTTTTAGTAATACACATGGATATATTCCCTTAGCTGTGATGTGTGCAATCTTCTAAATGGATTTGGTATAAAATGCACAAATATCCAGAGATCATGGATTACATAATAGTTGATGCTATGATAGTGAAGCTGTATCATCTGAGAAACTCAGTGCAAGGAGCAACAATTAATTCACAAGAAAGACCAGACCGGTACTCAATGACCTGCAGTAAAATTTG
Organism: Chiloscyllium plagiosum; assembly: GCF_004010195.1. Taxonomy (NCBI): domain Eukaryota; kingdom Metazoa; phylum Chordata; class Chondrichthyes; order Orectolobiformes; family Hemiscylliidae; genus Chiloscyllium; species Chiloscyllium plagiosum. Next base: position 8,806,665 of record NC_057747.1, read on the forward strand.
AGATTTAGGTATCTTCAGTTGTCTGGTCACAAATTCTGCACGTCCATTTTGTCACTACAGTCATGAAGCTGCAATCATTTTGTTCTAAATTGTGTGGAATGCTAAATTACAGAATTTTGCTATTCGTCTTCCCTTTGAACTGATCAGCAGATGGTAGGTAGGTAGGTTCACAGTGCCCATTCTTACAAATATCATGTCACCTCCACTCACTGCTATCCCAATTTCATAGTACTTATCTCCAAGAGCTCTGTGTTTACAAAATATCCCTCTGATGTGAAAAAAATGCTTTTGGTCCAGATAGTTTAAGATTGATGGCAACATCAAATCACATTCTATTATTGTTCATGTGGATTGGTGTTTTGTTGCAAAGCTCCTCGTGCCAAATTTGTCCAACTATTGGAGTTGGTCTACTATTGAAATATTCTGCTCGTTTCCTCCAACTTTGTTTAGCTGGAGGCAGAGCTGCTTAAATCAGTATTTGCTTATAACAAGACAATATGTCTGTTTTTGCTATTTAAACCATTTGTCTTTTGATATTTCTTGAATTGTTTTGAAAATGTTTATAATAATGAATGTTGCATCTTCAATAAAGACTTTTGATTAAGTTGTGTTCCTTTGTCTACCACCTTTCCATAACGTCTAGAAAAATCTAATGCCAAGTGACAAGCTGTATCATTACATTACATTCCACTATATTCTCAATACACACATTGCATTTTATATTTTAAGCATCAAGAAAAGAATCTAGTTGTCAAAGAGAATGGTTGTATTGTTAAGTCATAATCATAGATAAAGCAGTGACTTACTTTACAATATACAGTGGTATCAATATAAGCTAATGAAATATTTGTCTCTATTATACATGGCCAAAGGCATTAGTCCCTGTACTGGGCTCCAATGCAGGATGCACTAGGTGGGACATCTTCACTACAGGCTTATCATAAATGACTAAAAACACTATCTACAATCTTCTACCAGTTTTGTGTTGCATCAGGAAGTAGTTCAGCAGGAAATAAGTTCTGACGTTTTCGCTACATGAACAAAAACGTTTTGACTTCAGTCTTATGAAAAATACAAACTGAATCCAAAACTCCACAGTACTGCATTGTTGAATATAACAGGGAACAAATAGATTAACATTTTGTTCTGGGTCAACACAAATAAGATATTTAACAGTAAAGCTGAAACAAAGTTATGGATTCCATTTTATAGTGCATTAAGTTACATTATTTTGCATTTTCAACTTGACATTTTTCAGAAACTCTAAAGCCAGCATAACATCTGGCCAACAGCCTCACAGTGATTACTTAAAAATCAGCAATTGTGATTATCGACTTAGAATGTCAGCATTCGTCCTGATTTTACGACAGTGTAATAATTGTCAGGAGCAGCAGAATATAATTATGCTGGGACATTGCATATTGAGAAAAATGTGCTCAAGATGCAAAACAAGTTGTTTTTGTTTGTTAACAAACTAGATTTTACCCAACAAAGAACATTACAATAAATTACATCATGGCATTATTTAATTTTGGTTGATTATTGATTTTAAAGGCTGGAAACATTACGTGGATTGGGAAAACAGCCTCAGTCAATGGGAAAGAAGAGATTGACACAAGGTACGAACATCCCCACAGGAAGTAAGGAAAGTGAACAAAACTTAGAGTTCACTAAATAAGTAAGGAAATTAAGACGAAATTGAGACAGCCTTATTTCACATTTTCTTCTGATTTTGCTAAAGCATAGTAATGCCAGGAATGTAAAAGGAAGTAAGAAAATATGTAGAGTTTGGAAAAAGGATTATGAGAGACTCGGAAAAAAAAAAACAATGTAGATATCCAGGATAGTTATAATGGGAATAAAAGACTAAAATAAAAATTATTACTAACTACTCCTCCATTTTTATCCTCTCAAGTCCTTGAGTATTTTTAATCACTGCCCAAATCCACATCTGACTCTCTGATCAAGTATCTGGCTGACTGAATGCCAAAACTGCTTTTATCAAAGTCACCCTTCTCTCATTGACACAGCACTCTTTCCAAATGTAGCCATCTCCATTTTCAACTTGTTTTGTCGGATTCCATTCTTTTCTATCTAATGGTAATCAGCCAGTCTTCTTACTTTCAGTAATCTCTGGTGTACCCCAAGGATTTATCCTTGCTCCTTCACCGGTCCTATTTCTCATATACATGATGGACCTACCCTTGGTGACATTACCTACAATAGAATGATTTCCCCATATACGTTTAATGCCAACCTCAACACTTCCCTTTCATTTTCTCCAGTCAGAGTTTAATGATATTCCTTGAGCAGAAGTATACTCCAACTGAATATTAGAGTCATAGATGTACAGCACAGAAATAGACCCTTCTGTCCAACTTGCCCATACTGACTTGCTATTATAATCTAGTCCCATTTGCCAGCATTTATGTCATGTCCCTCTAAATCCTTACTATTCCCATACCCATCCAGATGCCTTTTAAATAATGTCACTGTACCAGCCTCCACCCCCTCTAGCAGCTCCACACAAACCCACCGTGTGTGTGAAAATGTTGCCCCTTATGTTTCTTTAAATCTTTCTCTCTCACCTTAAACCTCTGCCCTCGAGTTTTGGACTCCCTTACCATGAGGAAAATACCTTGACTATTCACCCTATCCATGCCCCTCATGATTTTATAAACCTGTATAAGGTCACCCCTCCACCTCTGACATTCTAAGGAAAATAGCCCCAGTCTATTCAGCCTCTCCCTATAGCTCAAACCCTCTAACCCTGACAACATCCTTGCAAACCTTTTCTGAACCCTTTCAAATTTCACAACTTTCCTATTATTAAGGAGACAAACACTAAACACAGTAATAAGTTGTCTTTGATTCCCATGCCTGGCCACCAATTCCATCCTTGTCCTTGGGAAATGTTTGAAGCAGAACTTAAATGTTTGGAAATGATGTAATATTTCAGCCCAAGACAAACATCATACCACAGATTCAAATACATCACTGAGATCACCTTATTCCACTTTGCCAGAAACAACAGTTTGCCAAGTCTGAAGCTGATTACGTATGGTTTCTTTCCTCTCGCATTCCACTGTCCATAAACTTAGCTCTCCCAAATTCTGCTACCCATATCCCAACTCACATCAAATTGCATTTATCCATAACTCTGCTCACTGACCTAGGTAAGCTTCCAGTTAAACAACTGCTCCATTTTTAACCACACCCTCATTTTCAAATTTCTCCATGCCCTCACTCCTCCCTGCGCTTAATCTCAGTCAGTCTGCAAAATATAGCTCTGTAATTCTGGCCTCTCAAGCATCCCCAGTTCTAACCTTTCCACAATTGGCAATCATGACTTGGCTAGCAAACACTTGAACTGTGGATTTTCCTCCCTAAACTATTCCATCTTTCATAGATCCGATAAGGCATTCCTTTAAAAATTACCTCTATGATCCTCTGTTTATGCAGGACAGTGGATGGAAGGCTGGCCAACAGAACATTATAGACACATGCAGAGATTTTGGAAGAATGGATAAAGTATGGCAGAGATAAAGGTGGAAACAAGTGATCTTTCTGATGAAGTAAATTAAGAGTTTTTAAGATTAAAAAAATCACATTTGCAGAAGTTGGAGATGTGGTGGAAAGAATTTGAAGATCACCTTTAAAAGAACAAAGGGAGAAGATTAACAGTTTTATGAAATGCCTTACTTGCAAGGATGCTCAAAATGGACTCAAAGAACTTGCACAAGTAAATAAGTTTATAAATTGAGCATATGGGAGAAAATGCAGAGAAATATGCCCAAGTCTTTAGTTTTTCATGGAAGTTAGCATCAATGGAATAGGTTAAAGTGTCTTTCTGACCATGAAATCAGCAATACTGACATTTCTCCATTCCTATTGCACAGATTTATTGTAATTAAATAGTAAATAAATATAAATGTAACCTGGACAGTGACAGCGAGGTCTTCACACTCTTTTCATGTTCTTCACAAAGTCTGTTCAATTACTTGTAGGCACAAATTTCCCAGAACGTTTTCCACAAAGCAAGCTTACAGAAAACATCTCCATGATGGATACAGTCTACTTTGAGGCACTTGTTTCAATATTTGCATGTACCTTCCCTGGGAATGGTGCAGCAGAAAATGGGTCATCATTGTCCATATTTTGGAAAGAATCTGGACATGTCAGCTGCTCCATATCAACAATCCCATCTGAATGTACCTGTCCTAAATCTCTCAAAGCCTGATTTTGGTTACTTCTATTTCCTTTATTATTACAGTCTAAACATTCAAAATAGCAATTTTGACTAAAAGGATTTAATACAGAATGGACGTGCGAAAATAATTCAGGTTTCTGCGACTTTAAAAGATTAGTGGCTTCTAAAGGTTCATCCAGTACTAGCTCTTGCTGTTCCCCATTTAGTACATCTTTTTGTCCCATATTTCGGGTCTTGTATGTCATTCCTTCTCCAGGTGAATGCACAGGTTCCTCTACAGCATTTGTACTTGCACTCAATATGACATGGCATGTTTCTACAGAGGAACTTCCAGGTTTACCATGAATTTGTTCAAAAGGAAGATGACCAAATGCATCTGCTTGCACTGAAGAAACAGATTGTGAGCATGTGCCAAGGCCTGTTGAGAGTGTTTTGCTCTTGAATGGTGCATTTATGAAAATCTGGGATTCGTCTTCACCAATTTTGTCATTCTTAGGTACAAATGGTGCTTTTTTAAATACATCTACATCCTCACCAGTCACACTCTGAACATCTGAACACAAATCATCAGATGTAAAAGATAGTGTATTAGTTTCTAAATCACCCAGTATAAAATCATTTAGGTCTTCATTATCATGGATGTTGGAAGGAGAATCTAGAAGGCCTATTTTACATAGCTCACAGTCAGATTTTGTAGAAATATGGTAGGCAGGATACTCCTCTTCATTCTCAGATTGGTCACGTAGGTTCTGAAAACAATTCCTACTTAATTCCGTGTTAGAATCTAATTTTGAATCTGAAAGAATAAGTGTAGAACTCTCCACATCTTCCAGCTTGTTTATCACTTCATCGCTTTTACCTTCCTCATCACTGCTGTGTAAAGTTCCCGTAGAGGGGGTGAGATCACTAGAGTGTTCCTCTGTTATTGGTCCCGATAAACAACGTCCTATAAAATGCACCATGTCTCCACAAGTCAGTTCTATTCCATCCTCTGACGTGCATCCCACAACAGCAGGCAGGGTGCTGTGCTTTATCAGATTCACAGACATAACATTTTCACAGCCTGAAACATAACCATAGAATTGGAAATTGGGAGATGGGCATTTGATAGATTGAAGGAGTTGCACATAATAAACTCAGGTATCAGTAAGGTAGATTTACTACAATCTATATGCAGCTTCTGCTCACTAATGAAAATGGAGCTGTAGTCTTCCCAAGGAATACAAAACACAATTTTTCACATTAATTGCAGTTTATTTAAGACGACTTTGAATAAATTTAACAGTCTACGATTCTCAAAACTCAATTTATTCACATGAATAAAGGCTAGCCAAACGTGACAGAAACCATGTGATGTAACTACATTTTAAAACAATCCAAGTTGATGATTTCACTCCAGCCACGTGAAATGCCTATCGCTTCATTGAGGCAAGAGTGCACATTAAACTATCCGCTCATTACTTGCAAAATCTAAAAAAAAAGACTGGCTCTTCCCAAGACGAACAAAGATTTGATTCACTGATTTAAAAAAAAATCAAAGCTCAAAAGGAGGTCTCATGCATACAAAATAAAACTGAAAGAACTGCAGCTGCCGTAAATCAGAAACAAAAACAGAAATTGCTGAAAAAGCTCAGCAGGTCTGACAGCATTTGTGGAGAGAAATCATTTAACATTTTGGGTCCAGAGACTCTTCTTCAGAACTCCTATTCTGAGGAAGGGTCACTGGACCCGAAACATTAACTCTGATTTCTCTCCACAAATGCTGTCAGACCTGCTGAGCTGAACAGGCAATTTCTGTTTTTGTTTCTCATTCATACAATTTTTTTTTCAACCAAGCTGTTTGTCCAACTGATTTAAAAAAAACAACTTTATTAAGAGTGGGTTTCTTCCGGGTGTTCCGGTTTTCTCCTACAGTCCAGAGATGTGCGGTTAAATGGATTAGAGTCGAAAAGTATGGTGCTGGAAAAGCACAGCCAGTCAGGCAGCATCTGAGGAGCAGGAGAGTCGATCTTTTGAGCATAAACTCTTCATCAGGAATGCATGTCTAACTGGTTACTGATGAAGCGCTTATGCTCAAAATGTTGATTGTCTTGCTCCTCAGATGTTGCCTGACTGGCTGTACTTTTCCAGCACCAAACTTTTTGACTCTGATCTCCAGCATCTGCAGACCTCACTTTCTCCTGGTTAAATTGATTAGCCATGCTAAATTGCTCATAGTTCCAGGGATGTGTAAGCTAGGTGGATTAGCTATGAGCAATTCAGGGTTACAGGGGTGAGGGATTCTGGGTGAGATGCTCTTCAGAGTGTCGCTGTGGACTTGATAGGCCGAGTGGTTTGCTTCCACACTGTAGGGATTCTATGAATAGGTTATTTGACATTCAACTGCTCAGATTTGTTATTCAAATCAGTGGTTCAGATTAGAATCATTCTGTCCCTTTGATGTCACTGGCCACTTGGGTGTTTCATTTCTTCCTGGTGGTGGAAATTTGAATAAAGATTTGTGCACCTTGTGTCTCACACCTGTGCACACACATGGGTGCTGGGGAAAAAATAAGCACTACCGCAATTAGACAGTAGTGTGGGGGGTAAGAAAAAAGAAAAAAAAACATGAGTGTCAAGCATCTTGTCACTCAGAGTTGGTTCTGAGGGAGCTGGATCAGTGTTAAGGACTCTCCATGTGTGTCAGGGTGCTGACTGGCCATAGCTTTTGAAAGCCTTAGTTAGGTCTACACAAATGACATGGACTCTAGGCCCTGTTGAAAAGAGCTCAACCCACATTTTGAAACGTTGTGGTCACCTTCAAGTAGCTTCAGCACTCCCTTTTTCATATTTAGCAACTGCAGTAGCAGCTTGATATGCTTGAAATGTAGGTCCTTCAACAAAATTACTTATAAAGGAAATAAATGAACCTAAGAAATAGGAGCAAAAGTCAGCCATTGGACCTCTCATGCCTGGCCCCATATTCAGTAAGATATTCCTCAGGCCTTATCTCCTCTTTCATGCCAGCTCCTCATAGCTCTCAACTCCTCAATGTTTCAAAACTTTTAAGTTCTCTTGCATTACTTTCAATGATACAGACACCACAACTCTCTGGGTAGAGAGTTCCAGACGTTCCCTGGTCTCTCGGGGAAAAAAATTCTTTTGCATTTATTTTAAATAATTGTCTCTTAATCTATATCCCCTAGTTTGAGATTCCCTTTCTAGTGAAATCATCTTCTCACCAGCTAACTTGTCAAACTCATACAGAATCTTGTATGTTTCAATTAGATCAACACTCACTGATCTGACCCCTAATGAATGAAGGCCTAACCCATTTAGCCATTCTCAATATTAGCCATCATCTCATGAACCAGCCTTGTAAATCCCATTTGAACTTCTTTCAATACCAGTATATACTTTGGTCAGTGTATTGAAGAAAACTGTAGAGTACTCTTGCAGACTCACCAATACTCTGTACAGTTCTATTAAGACTTCCCTATTTGTAACTTCCAATTCCCGAGCAATTAAACCCAAAATTTAATTTGCCTTTTTAGTTAGCTGATGCACCAACTTTTGTGTTTAAATGTACAAGAACACCCATATCCCCAATGCTGCTCTCTTCTTTAAAGTGCTTCGTCAGTTAAATAACAGTCTACCTTTGATTCTTCCAAAGTGCATTACCTTAACCATTCATATATTAAACATCCTATGCCAAGTTTTTGCCAACACAACCTGTCTGTATTCCCTTGCAGAATCTTAGTGCCCCCATCACAACTTGCCCACCTATTCATTTTATATCAGCAGCTAATTTGGATACATTAGATTCTGCCCCATCCTCCATAACTGTCAACATAGATGGTTAGTAATTGAGGCCCTACGACTGTTCCTTACGACGTTCCACTAGCTACATCTTTCCAATCGCAGCGTCAGAGACCCGGGTTCAATTCCCGCCTCAGGCGACTGACTGTGTGGAGTTTGCACGTTCTCCCCGTGTCTGCGTGGGTTTCCTCCGGGTGCTCCGGTTTCCTCCCACAATCCAAAGATGTGCAGGTCAGGTGAATTGGCCATGCTAAATTGCCCGTAGTGTTAGGTAAGGGGTAAATGTAGGGGTATGGGTGGGTTACGCTTCGGCGGGTCGGTGTGGACTTGTTGGGCCGAAGGGCCTGTTTCCACATTGTAATGTAATCTAATCTAATCTAATCCATTAATCCTGGTCCTCTGTCTTCTGGGTGTTTACCAATCTTCAAAGCATATTAATACGTAGACTCCAAAACTGTGAACTTTTGTGTAATAAATAATCTTTTATCTGGCACCTTATCAACTTTTCTGGAAATCCAAATACACACCTTCTACCAGTTGCCCTTTATCAATTCTGATGTTTCCTCTTAAAAATTCAAGAAAATTTGTCAAATATGACGATGTTAACTCTGACTGATTTAAGTGCTTTAAACATCTCCACTACCTTTTCCTGATTAATGGACTCTTAGCTTTTTCCCAATAACAGTTGTTAAGAATAACTGGCCTATAATTTCCTGCTTTCTAACTCTCTCCCTCTTGAAAGGGGCTTCACAGTAGCAATTTTCCAAACCTTGAATGCGGAAGGTTCTGCAATATTTCGAACAATGCCTCTACTATCTCTGCAGCCACTTCCTATAAAATCTTTGGATGCAAGCCATCAGTCTCTCTTTAGTTCCATTAGATTGTCAAATATGTTGTAACTTGTGACAAGATCTTTCCATCTATCAGAATCTTGCTGATCAAATATTTATAGTGCCCTTAACCATGAAGACTTATGCAAAGTATTGGTTTAGCTGTCAATTCCCTTTTCCCCATTATTAATTTCCAGTTTCATCCAGGAGTCCCACACTCACTTTCACTCTTTGTTTTTAAAAAAAATCTTACCCATAGAAGTTCTTGCTATTTGTTATATTTCTTATCAATTTGCTTTCATAATCAATTAGCTTCCCTTTTTTTTCCCCCCAAAGCTTTTCAGTCACCTGCTAGTTTCTTTAAAAAAAAATCCCAATTCTCTGGTCTACCATTAGTTTTCACTGCTGTTTATGCCTTAGTTTTGGATTGATTACTCTTCTTGTTAACTAGTCATTGTTAATCACATCCTTCTTATTAAGTCCTTTTTTTTGATAGTACTTTTTTTTTCCTGAGCACAATGAAATACCTGTTAAAATGTCCATCACTGCTCACCAAATGGCTTGCCCTTCAATCTACTTTTGCAGCCAGCTTTCGACACATTTTTCTTCATAAGTCATAGGAGCAGAGGTAGACCATTCAGCTGATCTGATAACCTCCAAATTCTCTTTCCTGCCTTTATACCTGTAACTAATTAAGTGAAAGGAGGCAAGAAATAGTGGAAATAACGCCTTGCTTTTTTTTCCCCACTTTTGGGACGTACATCCATAATTGCTTTTATTTAAGTTGAGGACACTGAGTTAAAACAGTTGCTGTCTCTCAAACTGAATTTGACGTTCCACCATGTTGTGATCACCATCCCCTAAAGGATCCTTAACTACTAGACCTCTTGATTTATCTACCTCATTACCCTTAGGCTCTGTAATATCCTGATCTGATAAAAATAATTTATCAGGGATTGTTTAAAAAAAAGTCTTCCATATTACCCTTGCCCACTTGCTTTGTCCAATATGCAGATTAAAATCACCCATTGCAGTTGTGGTGCCTTTTACACATCTCCATTATTTCCAGATTTATACTGTGGTGTAACTCAGAGGCCTATAGAGGACTACCACCCATGACTTCTTACCTTTGCTATTCCTCTTTTCTGCTGAAATATCACAATCTATTACATTTATACCACTACTCAGCACTGCATTGATATCCTGCTTTATTTACAAAGCTTTTCCACTTCCTTTACACTTTTGCCTCATCTTCCATATGAAATATTTGCTTAAATGTCTGCCACTCTTCATCCACTGATTTGCCCTTCCATCTATTTTCCCTGCCTGCTTCAAATCTTCCTTCATAATTCTGTAATTGCCCTTATTTGAGGACAGTGATTCAAGAGGTGAGTTGCTCCCCCTCAAATTGAACTTGAATACTCTTGAATAGGGAGTTTCCAGTCTTGGCCACCCTCCAAACCATGTTTCCCAAATTGTTATCAAGTCACATTCATCTATTTCTACTTTTGTGTGGTTAACTCATCTGAAATAGAATCTGTCAATTACAACTCCAAGAGGGGTCTGCTCAATGGTTAAGATATTGAAAAAAATCTCAGGTAATTCAAGCAAAAATTGGAAGAATATTGTCAGTGCTGTTAGTAACAATCAGTATTCAATAATTTGGGGTATCAATCAATCAAATGACTATAGAGATGAGAACTGCAAAAAACACAACATAGAATCATTTTTAAAGTGGTGCTGGAAAAGCACAGGTCAGGCAGCATCCAAGAAGCAGGAAAGTCGACGATTCGGTCAAAAGCCCTTCATCAGAAATAATGAAGGGCTTTTGACCAAAACGTCCATTTTCCTACTCCTCGGATGCTGCCTGACCTGCTGTGCTTTTCCAACACCACTCTAATCTTGACTCTAATCTCCAGCAACTGCCGTACCCACTTTTGCCCATAGAATAATTTTTGCCTTCTATAGATTTTATGCAGGAGCAGACACTATAAAGTTTTATAATACAGGACAAGTTTGCAATTTATTGAGCCTCCTAGTCTAAATCTATTAACTGTTGAAGATGAATGATCAATCTGCTTTCAATGACTGGTTGCGGGAGAAATCACAGGTCGGCCACCAGAACTTTTCACTGTTCTCCGTACTGTGACTTAGAAAGCTTAACATCTTGCAATTACAAAAATGAGAACCAAATATAATTGATCTTTGGCTTCAACTCTACTGTTCTTCCTGCCCCGTCTACTTCTTGCTTCCCCAATAATTCATTTCATCTTTAAAAATACTAAATGGAGCATACAAAAATTTCAAACCTTTGACTAAGTGAATTTCTCCTCATCTCAGTCCTAAATTATCAGCTCCTCATCCTGATTCTACACTGTCCTAGATTCTCCAGCTCGGGAAACAACATTCCAATGTATACCTGTTACATCCTGTTAGAATGTTGTTTATTTCAATATCTTTTTTCTGACCACTAATACAATCCCAATGTACTGTCTCAGCATAGAACAATCCTGTCATTCAAGTACAGAAAGTCTCAATTTTAGCTTTTCATCTCAAGGATAGCATCTCTGATGAAACAGTACCACTCTGTAGTATCTGTAATGATTGTAACAACATCAGCCAGTGGGACCTCATAGAATCAGTTAGAATCAGTTCCCTGATTGGGGCTGTTAATAACCCTGGTTGACAGGTAAAAACAGGATTGTCAGACATCTTGATACTCAGAGCTGGCTCTGAGGGGCTGCATCAGTGTCAAGGACTTTCCACATGTAAGTAAAAGGTGACCTGGTGACAGGATACCAGCTTCTGTGGAGTTATTTCAGTATCAATCCAATTGATATACTAAACTGACAGACTTCTGACAACAGCTTTTCAACACAACTGACATACCAAACTCAAATAAAACTCCTTTCAGATGCAGTGGTCAAAATGGCATTGGATTAAACTGAATGACTCTAGTCCTTAATACTTAATTTCCTCAGTTCTTTCTCGTATTAGCAAGATGGCTGTGATAGAACAGCTTAACATTCTCATGCACTTAACCATTGGGGTCATCTGCATGAGGAATTGGAGACTTCATCTACTAATTATGTCTGTCTTTCAATTAGATCTACATTGGAAAGATTAGCAAATCTAGTCCCTTATACTGAGACTGTGCCCATGTTCTAGATTGTCATAATTAGTCAGAATCATAGAGATGTACAGCATGGAAACAGGCCCTTCGGTCCAACCCATCCATGCCGACCATATATTCCAACCCAATCTAGTCCCAGCACCCGGCCCATATCCCTCCAAACCCTTCCTATTCATATACCCATCCAAATGCCTCATAAATGTTGCAATTGTACCAGCCTCCACCACTTCCGCTGGCAGCTCATTCAATACATTCACATACATTTTCTGTATGAAAACGTTGCCCCTTAGGTCCCTTTTATATCTTTCCCCTCTCACTCTAAACCTATGCCCTCTAGTTCTGGACTCCCCAACCCCAGGGAAAAGACTTTGTCTATTTATCCTATCCACGCCCCTCATAATTTTGTAAACCTCTATAAGGTCACCCCTCAGCCTCAGATGCTCCAGGGAAAACAGCCTGTTCAGCCTCTCTCTCGAGTTCAAATCCTCCAACCCTGGCAACATCCTTGTAAATCTTTTCTGAACCCTTTCAAGTTTCACATCTTTCTGATAGGAAGGAGACCAGGATGCACGCAATATTCCAACAGTGGCCTAACCAATATCGTGTACAGCCGCAACATGACCTCCCAACTCCTGTACTCTGACCAATAAAAGAAAGCATACCAAACGCCTTCTTCACTATCCTATCTACCTGCAACTCCACTTTCAAGGAGCTATGAACCTGCACTCCAAGGTCTCTTTGTTCAGCAACACTCCCTAGGACCTTACTATTAAGCGTATAAGTCCTGATAAGATTTGCTTTCCCAGAATGCAACATCTCGCATTTATCTGAATTAAACTCCATCTGCCACTTCTCAGCCCATTGGCCCATCTGGTCAAGATCCTGTTGTAATCTGAAGTAACCATCTTGGTTGTCCACTACACCTCCAATTTTGGTGTCATCTGCAAACTTACTAACTGTACCTCTTATGCTCGCATCCAAATCATTTATGCAAATGACAAAAAGTAGATACTTGTGGCACTCTACTGGTCACAGGAATCCAGTCTGAAAAACAACCCTCCACCACCACTCTGTATTCAACCTTTGAGCCAGTTCTGCATCCAAACCTTGCTAACCAGTCTCCCATGGGGAACCTTGTCAAACGCCTTACTGAAGTCCAGATAGATCACATCCAGTGCACTGTCCTCATCAATCCTCTTTATTAATTCTTCAAAAAACTCAATCAAATTTGTGAGAGATGATTTCCCACGCACAAAGCCATGTTGACTATCCCGAATCAGTCCTTGCCTTTCCAAATACATGTACACCCTGTCCCTCAGGATTCCCTCCAACAACTTGCCCACTGAGGTCAGGCTCACTGGTCTATAGTTCCCTGGCTTGTCTTTACCACCCTTCTTAAACAGTAGCACCACGTTAACCAACCTCCAGTCTTCCGGCACCTCATCTATGACCATAGATGATACAAATATTTCAGTAAGAGGCCCAGCAATCACTTCTCTAGCTTCCCACAGAGTTCTAGGGTGCACCTGATCAGGTCCTGGGGATTTATCCACCGTTATGCATTTCAAGACATCCAGCACTTCCTCCTCTGTAATATGGACATTTTGCAAGGTCTCAACATTTATTTCCCTACATTCTATATCTTCCATATCCTTTTCCACAGTAAGTACTGATGCAAAATACTCATTCAGTATCTCCCCATTTTCTGTGGCTCCATGCAAAGGCCACCTTGCTGATCTTTGAGGGGCCCTATTCTCTCCCGAGTTACCGTTTTGTCCTTGATGTATTTCTAAAATCCCTTTGGATTTGCCTTAATTCTATTTGCCAAAGCTATCTTATGCCCCCTTTATGTCCTCCTGATTTCCCTCCTACTGCCTTTATACTCTAAGGATTCACTTGATCAATCCTGTCTATACCTTACATATGCTTCCTTTTTTTTTCTTAACCAAACCCTCAATTTCTTTAGTCATCCAGCATTCCCTATACCTACCAGCCTTTCCTTTCACCCTAACAGGAATATACTTTCTCTGGATTCTCGTTATCTCAATTCTGAAGGCTTCCCATTTTCCAGCCATCCCTTTACCGGCGAACATCAGCTTTTGAAAGTTCTTGCCTAATACCATCAAAATTGGCCTTTCTCCACAGAATTAATTAAAAAACTGAATAAACTTTCAAATCTATTCAAAGTACAACTGCCAGAATGGCATAAAATATAAATACTTCAGTTTTTGAAATCAAATCAGCTAAGTGTCAATATCGCTAACATAAAACCACACGGAAATGGTACATATGAATGATTTAGACTTGAATGTAGGAGGGTTAATCAGTAAATTTGTGGATGACATAAAAATTAGTGGGGTGCTAACTAGTGAGGATACCCTTTGATTACAGGAGGATATAGACAGGCTAGTCAGATGGATTGATCATTAGCAAATGGAATTCAATCCAGGTTAGTAAGGTGATGCACCTGGGCAGGACAAACAAGTCAAGGGACCTTGGTGTGCATATCCAATGGTCCCTTATGGTAGTGGGACAGGTAGATAAAGTGATGTTATGGACCAGACTAGACCACACACCCTCAAAATATTTTAAGGTCTCCTAGATCCTAACGTTTTCTTATATTTAAAGGCAAATGTAAAGTGCCTGTTCCCGTTTTAATGCAACTGGTCAAACTACTTGACGTTATGCAAAATTAATTTAAACACTGTTATTGGATAATGCGCTTTCCAGCACCCCAATTTGCTTATAACATTGCTGAGTAATTAAGGAATGGGAGTTTCAAGAACACTTGCATCTGTTCACGATAACGCAATTCCAGCAGTGATAATTTCGCTCTGCGCATGGTTTGATGTCCACGCCAAAGTCTCAGCACTGGTCTGCACATGTGACTATGTCAGCACTGGTCTTTAGTGTCCTTCTACGCATGTGTTGGTGTCAGTTGCCAACAGAGCAGCAGTGACAGATATTGTACAGGGATCAGCTTTCTGAGAGAGACACATTGAGCAGCTTCCTGTGAAAGGTGCACTACTCCTAGATGATTCCTTTCTTTGCAAAAAAATGGAGGGGCATAGTGACAAGAATGTTAGCAAGAAGCAGCCTGGTGATAAAATTGCAGGTCTAAATTAGAGTGGTGCTGGAAAAGCGCAGCAGGTCAGGCAGCATCCAAAGAGCTGGAAAATTGACTTTTCAATCAAAAGCCCTTCACCAGGAATGAAGGCAGGGAACCCCCGGGGTGGAGAGTTAAATGGGAGGGGAGTGGGGTTGGGGAGAAGGTACCCAAGAGTACAATAGCTGGATGGAGTCTTGGTTACCCTCTCCCCAGGCCCCCCACCCACTCAGGACAGCATAGCTTTCAAAAGTCACAGTGGTTATGATATATGGAATACTTACCTTTATTAGCTGAGGCATAGAGTTTATGAGCAGGGAGGCTATGTTGAACTGTATAAAATGTTGGCTAGGCCATAGTTAGAGTACTGTGTGCAGTTTTAGAATCTAAAGCATAAGAGGGTTATGATTGCACTGGAGCCATGCAGAGGAGATGGACCAGCGGATGTTGCCCTGGCTAGAGAGTTTGAGTTATGAAGAAAGATTGGATGACTGGAATTACTTTCCTTACAGTAGAGGAGACTTGGGTTGGGGGGGGGGGGCATGCTTGAGATGTATAAAATTATGACTAGCATAGGTAGGGTAGACAAGAAATAACTTTTCTCCTTGGTGGAAGGATCATTCGATTGAGGGCTGAAGATTCAGAAGGGAAGCAAGTCAAGTGTGGTGGGAATCTGGAACTCTGTCTGCAAGGGTGATAGAGACAGGTTTAAATAATATTTCAAAGTGCACTTGAAATGCCAAGGCTAGGGACTAAGTGCTGGCAAATCGGATTACAATAGTTAGGTGTTTGTCTTTAATCAGCACGAACTCAAATGGGCTGAAGGGCCTTTTTCAATGCTGTTGACCTCAATGGGCAATGAATGCAAAATAGGAATTTCCTACAATAGATATATGAAGGAGAGAAAAAAAAAGTTCAATATGGACAACTTGAAATCCTTTAAAATTACTGTTGACTCCCAAGCATTAAGAGGTTCAATGAAGATATTATTTTCACTGGAAAATGATATTTAGGTAAAATCGCTATTAGCAAGATACACAGGAATCTTCATACAGACTAAGTCATCCTAAGTTTGCATGAAGTTAAAAATTACACAACACCAGGTTGTAGTCCAACTAGTTTATTTGCAAGTATTAACTTTCGGAGCACTGGTCATTAATCAGGTAGCTGTAGTGTCAATATGCGCGATCTCCTTGGAGAACCCCTCCACTTTGAGTCAGCAGTGCTCCAAAAGCTAGTGCTTGCAAATAAACCTGTTTGACTATAACCTGGTGTTGTGATTTTTATCTTTGTCTACCCCAATCCAACACTAGCACCTCCCCATCATAAATTTGCACTGGTGAGGCAATGATTTCAATGGCCACATGGTTTCCAGAAACCAATGAAGGGTTTGAATCAGTTACATGTCCAGTTATATTATACAAGTAAAAGTTTAGAGAAGTGGTCACACTGTAGCTCAAGGGACTAGAAGAAAGAAGGGAATGGGTGACCACCATACAGTGCAAAAAGAGCAGGCAGATATTGCAGGAGTCCCCTGGGTCCCACTCACTAACTGGTATTCCATTTTGGAAGTTGATGAGGGTGCAGATACTTTGGAGTGCTATCAGAGCCAAGCTTCTTGCAGTGCAAGAGGATTGACTGCACAGGGAGGGAAGAGGAAAGGAACAGCAATACTGATAAAGGTTTCTTCAGTCAGGGGAGCAGAGCGCCGCTTCTGTGGCCAAAGATGTGACTCCAGGATAGTGTGTTGCCTCCTGGTGCCAGGGTCAGGGATGTCACTAAGGGGAAGGCGATGAATTAAAGGTCACGATAGACGTTGGTATCAATGATATGGGCAAAGTGAGAAATGAGGACTTGCACCAAGAATTCAGGGAGCTAGACAGTAGGTTAGAGGGCAAGACATCAAAGTTTGTAATTTCCTGATTACTTCCAGTGCCACGTGGTAGCAAGTATAGAAATAGGAAAATAGGATAGACGAATGCATGGCTAAGGAGCTGGTGCAAAGGACAGTATTTCAGGTTCTTGGATCATTGAGACTTTTTTTTGGGACAGGGGTGAATTTTGACGGTATTAGGCAAGAACTTTCAAAAGCTGAATTGGAGGCAGATGTTTGCAGGTAAAGGGACGGCTGGAAAATGGGAAGCCTTCAGAAATGAGATAACAAGAATCCAGAGAAAGTATATTCCTGTCAGGGTGAAAGAGAAGGCTGGTAGGTATAGGGAATGCTGGATGACTAAAGAAATGCTTCCTTCTTTTTCTTAACCAAACCCTCCGTCAGGTACAGACAGGATAGATCGAGTGAATCCTTAGAAGAGTATAAAGAAAGTAGGAGTATACTTAAAAGGGAAATCAGGAGGGCAAAACGGGGACAAGAGATAGCTTTGGCAAATACAATTAAGGAGAATCCAAAGGGGTTTTACAAATATATTAAGGACAAAAGGATAACGAGGGAGAGAATAGAGCCCCTCAAAGATCAGCAAGGCGGCCTGTGTAGAGCCACAGAAAATGGGGAAGATACTAAATGAATATTTTGCATCAGTATTTACTGTGGAAAAGGATATGGAAGATATAGACTGTAGGGAAATAGATGGTGACATCTTGCAAAATGTCCAGATTACAGAGGAGGAAGTGCTGGATGCATTGAAACGATTAAAGGCGGATAAATCCCCAGGACCTGA
>NC_057747.1:8825093-8857966 GCF_004010195.1 Chiloscyllium plagiosum
GTGAAACTTGAAAGGGTTCAGACAAGATTTACAAGGATGTTGCCAGGGTTGGAGGATCTGAGCTACAGGGAGAGGCTGAACAGGCTGGGGCTGTTTTCCCTGGAGCGTCAGAGGCTGAGGGGTGACCTTATAGAGGTTTACAAAATTATGAGGACATAGATAGGATAAATAGACAAAGTCTTTTCCCTGGGTCGGGGAGTCCAGAACTAGAGGGCATAGGTTTAGGGGGAGAGGGGAGAGATATAAAAGAGACCAAAGGGGCAACGTTTTCATGCAGAGGGTGGTACGTGTATGGAATGAGCTGCCAGAGGAAGTGATGGAGAACTGGTACAATTGCAACATTTAAGAGGCATTTGGATGGGTATAGGAATAGGAAGGGTTTGGAGGGATTGGGCCGGGCGCTGGCAGGTGGAACTAGATTGGGTTGGGATATCTGGTCGGCATGGACGGGTTGGTCCGAAGGGTCTGTTTCCATGCTGTACATCTCTATGACAGGTTGCACCTAAACTGGACAGGGTGGTTCGCTAGTGCTACTCAGGAGGATTTAAACTGGAATGGCAGGGGATTGGGAACCACAGCAGCACGTCAGCTGGTGGATTGAGAGGGAAGATAGATGTTACAAACAGTAAGTCTGAAAGGACGGACAGGCAGGGACAAGTTAATGAATATAATGGGGCTGATGGGCTGAAGTTTATTTATTTCAATGCAAGGAGTATTATTGGTATGGCAGATGAGCTTAGAGCCCGGATCACTATCTAGGACTATGAAGTTGTAGCCATTACAGAGACCTGGTTGAGAGAGGGGCATGAGTGGCTGTTTAACATTTCAGGGTTTTGAAGTTTCAGATGAGATAGAGAGGGAGGTAAAAGAGTTTAATTATTAATCAGGGAGGACATACTGGAGGATTCATGCACTGAGGCAATATACATAGAGCTCAAAAATATGAAAGGTTCAATCACCCTGATGGGATTATGCTATAGGCCCCTCAACAGTCATCAGGGTATTGAGATATGTAGGCAGATTATGGAAAGATAAAAAATAGTGGATGACTTTAACTTCCTCAATATTGACTGAGACTTCCTGAGAGTTGGAGGTTTAGATGGGACAGAATTTGTTAGGCGCATCCAACAGAGTTTCTTAAAACAGTATATGGATAGTCCGATCAGTAGAGGAGGGGTCATACTGGACCTCGTATTGGCTAATTAGTCTGGCCAGGCGACTGATCTCACGTGGGACAGCATTTGGGAAACAGCGATCACAACTCCTTAAGTTTTAAAGATAGTGATAGACAAAGAGAAGTTAGAACCTTCAGGAAATGTACTAAATAGGAGAGTTCAAATTACGTCAGTATTATCCAGGAGCTAGGAAACATTAATTGGGAGCAGCTGTCCACATTTGACATGTAGAAGTTGTTTAAAGGTCTACTGAGCAGAGTTCAGGACCACCATGTTCCAGTAAGGAGGAAGGATTACGATGGCAAGGGATGGGACCTTGGATGATGAGGGAGTTTGTGAATTTCGTCAAAAAGGAGAAAGTATATGTAAGGTTTAGAAAGCTAAAATCAGACAAGGCCCATGAGGAATATAAGTAAAGTAGGAAAGATGTCAAGCAGGAAATTAGCAGAGCAAGGAAGGGCCATGAAATGTTCTTGGCAATCACGGTTAAAGAGAATCCCAAGGCATTTTATACATACATTAAAAGCAAACGGATACTTATGGAGAGGGTAGAACCACTCAAGGATAAAGGAGGGAACTTGTGCTTGGAGACAGCGGTTATGGGAAAGATCCTAAATGAGTACTTTGTGTCGGTATTCACCGAGGACAGAAGATCACATGGGGTATGCTAATATGCTAAGGCCTTTTGAGGTCAAGTAAGAAGTGGGGTTGGGTTTGTTGAAGAGCATTAAGATGGATAAGTCCCCAGGGTCTGATGGGATCTACCCCAGATTATTGAGAGGGGCAAGAAAGGAGATTGCTAACGGCAAGTAGCTAACGTTGTTCCCCTGTTCAAGAACAGAAATAGGGATAATCCAGGAAATTATAATGTGGAGGAGCTGGTGTTGGACTGTGTTGGATAAAGTTAAAAATCACAACACCAGGTTATAGTCCAACAGGTTTATTTGGAAGCACTAGCTTTCAGAGCACTGCTCCTCGTTACCTAATGAAAGAGGAGCGCTCTAAAAGAGAGTATTTCCAAATAACCTGGATTTTAACCTGGTATTGCGCAATTTTTAAACAAGAAATTGTAGACAGACTAGTCTCACATCCGTAGTTGGGAAGCTATTGGAGGTTTCTTAGGAATAAGATTTACATGCATTTGGAAAAGCATGGCCTAGTTAGGGATAGCTGTGTGGGGCAGATCACGTCTCACTAACTTGATTGTTTTGAGGCGGCGACAAGGGTGATCGATGAGGGAAGAGCAGTGGATGGTATTTACATGCATTTTAGTAAGGCTTTCAACAATGTTCCTCATGGTCGGCTCATCGAGAAGACTAAGATGCATGGGATCCACCGTGACTTGGCCGTTTGGATTCAGAATTGGCTAGCCCATAGAAAATAGAGGGTAGGGATGGAAGGGTATTTTCCTGGTTGGAGGTCCATGACTAGCAGTGTTCTGCAGGGATCTGTTTTGGGACGTCTGCTGTTTGTGATTTAGGTGTGACTTGGATGAAAATGTAGGTGGATGGGTTAGTAAGTTTGCAGATAACTCAAAAATCTGAGGATTTGTGGATAGTATAGAAGGTTGTCAAAACATACAGCAGATATAGATCCAGGCAGAGAAATGGCAGATGGAGTTTAATCTAGGCAAGTGTGAGGTATTGCACTTTGGAAGATCAAATATTAAAGGGAAAGTATACAGTTAATGGCAGAATTCTTAACATTGAGGTACAGAGATATTTTGGGGTCCAAGTCCAAAGCTCCCTGAAAAAGTGGCCACACAAGTAGAAAGGGTGGAAAAGGCAGCGTGACAATGCTGCCCCTTTAACAAAGGTATTTTGCCCTGGGGCCTTTTCCCCCCTGCCGAGGGGGGTCGTAAAGGTAGAGGGACCAATATAGAACATAGAGCATAGTACAGACCCTTTTAACCTACTCTAAGATCAGACTAACCTACATACCCTACATTGTACTGTGTACCTGTCCAAGATTCACTTAAGTATCCCGGATGTCTGAACTGGCTACTTTAATTGTGGCTAACAGATACTGTCCAAGGCAACAATCAGGAAAAAGGGCTTTTAGGTTTGTTTAAGAAAACACTTGAACAACAAAAGGGGAGGGGCCAGTTCTCCCAGTCCAAGGATTTTTCTAGTTTGGTTTGGTTTGGTTTTAGCTGGGAACCCAGAGAAGCTGCCGGATCAAAAAGAGGCTCCATGCTGATCTTCTCTCTCTGTGACATCTCTGCATTTGAACCTACCTTTTTGCGAAGGGGTGTGTTCATGGGATGTTGCAGGAACTGGACGTTTGCTCGTTGAGCTGCAAGGTTCATTTTCAGACATTTCGTCACCATACTAGATAACATCTTCAAAGAGCATCTGGACAAAGCACTATGTTTCCCGCTTTCTATTAATATGTTTGGGTTTCTTTGGATTGGTGATGTCATTTACTGTGGTGATGTCATTTCCTGTTCTTTTTCTCAGAGGGTGGTAAATCGGGTCCAAGTCAATGTGCTTGTTGACAGAGTTCTGGTTGGAATGCCATGCTTCTAGGAATTCTCATGTGTGTCTGTTTGGCTTGTTCTAGGATGGATGTGTTGTCCCAGTTGAAGTGGTGTTCTTCTTTATCTGTATGTAGGGATACTCGTGAGAGTAGGTCATGTCATTTTGTTGCGAGTTGATGTTTATGTATCCTGGTGGCTAGTTTTCTGCCTGTTTGTCCAATGTAGTGTTTGTTACAGTTCTTGCACGGTATTTTGTAAATGACATTAGTTTTGCTTGTTGTCTGTATGGGGGTCTTTCAAGTTCATTAGCTGCTGTTTTAGTGTCTTGGTGGGTTTGTGGCTACCATGATGTCAAGGGGCCTGAGTAGTCTGGCAGTCATTTCCAAGATGTCTTTGATGTAGGGAGGAGTGGATAGGGTTTCTGGACATGTCTTTTTCTGCTCGTTTGGATTTGTTGCTGAGAAATGGGTTGTGTTCATTGGGTACCCATTCTTTTTGAATGCACTGTATAGGTCATTTCCCTCTGCTCTGCATAGTGCCTCTGTGCTGCCATGTGTGGTGGCTTGTTGAAATAATGTTCTGATGCAGCTTCGTTTGTGGATGTTGGGATGATTGCTTCTGTAGTTCAATATTGGTCCATATGTGTTGTTTTTCTGTAGATGCAGGTTTGAAGTTCCCCATTGGCTGTTCGCTCTACTGTGACATCTAATAATGGCAGTTTGTTGTTGTTTTCCTCCTCTTTAGTGAATTTTATGACAGTAAGGGTGTTATTGATGGTCTTGAAGGTTTCCTCTAATTGGTTTCGTTTAGTGATGACAAAGGTGTCATCCACGTAATGGACCCAAAGTTTGGGTTGGATGGTTGGTAGAGCTATTTGTTTGAGTCTCTGCATTACTGTCTGTGCTAAGAACCCTGATGTTGGAGATCCCATGGATGTTCCATTGGTTTCGTTATGGAGTGTGAAATGGGTGGTAAGGCATAGGTCTACTAGCTTGACGATACTGTGCTTGCAGATGAAGTTGGTGGTGTTTGGTGTCTTTGGGTCTTCTAATAGTGTAGTCAGTGTTTCCTTGGCCAGGTTGATGTTGATTGATGTCAACAGCGTTGTTACATCAAAGGAGATCATTATTTCATCCACTTTTATCTTAGTATCTTTGATGGTCTTCAGGAATTCTTGGGTGGAGTGGATGGAGTGGCGTGAGTCTTCTACTAAGTGTTTTAGTCTTTGGTGTAGCTCCTTGGCCAATCTGTAAGTGGGCGTTTCAGGTAGCGAGACTATGGGTCTGGGGTGGGGGTTCTCCTGGTTTGTGAATTTTGGGTAATCTATACAAGCATGGTGTGTTGGATCCATCTGGTTTCATTTTTCAGAAGTCGGTCTTATTTATTTCTCCAGATTTCTGAAGAGTTTTGAGTAGGGCTGTGATTCGGACAAGCCAAACAGAGACACACACGGGAATTCCTAGAAGCATGGCATTCTAACTAGAACTGTATCAACAAAGATATTGACTTGGACCCCATTTACCACCACCACCCCGCCCTCCCCCCAGAGAAAAACGAACAGGAAATGACATACTATAGGAAATGACATCACCAACCCAAAGAAACACAAACACAAACAGAAAGAGGGAAACATCAGCAATGCTTTGTCTGGAGGCTCACTTAAGATGTTACCTAGTATGGTTACGAAATGTCTGAAAATGAACCTGCCAGCTCAGCGAGCAAACCTATATCCAGAACCTCAACCTGAGCAATAAATCTTCTCAAAACCCGATGTTGCAGGAAATTGAAATAACTTTGTTAAGTTGCAGGGGATATCATATCAGTCAGGTTTTCAAATAGCTATTATCCTAAATTCAGTTTTCTCTTGCTCATGTTTCATTCAGTATTCTGTAAATTAATTATGTTTTGTTTGAAACTGAGCTGTTGGACCAGCTGCATCGCTCCTGGAATATCCACTCTACCTGCATAAAACAACTAGAAAAGTTAGGATTTGGACTACCTTCTTGAAATGTTTTGGGGGGTATCTGGCCTGATCCGTAACAGCGGTGTATGGCATGCTTGCGTTTATTGTTCGGGGCACTGAGTACAAGAGTCAGGAAATGATGTTGCAGCTTTATAAAACATTGGTTAAGGCACACTTGGAGTATTGCATTCAATTCTGGTCATCACATTACAGGAAGAATGTGGAGGCTTTGGAGAGGGTGCAGAAGTTTAACAGGATGCTGCCTGGATTAGAGGGTATGAGCTCGAAGGCGAGGCTGGACAAACTAGGGTTGCTTTCTCAAGAGTGGTGGAGACTGAAGGAAGACCTAATAGAAGTTTTATAAAATTATGAGGCATAGATTGGGAAAAAAGATTGTCAACTCTGAGTTGAAATGTCAGATACTAGTGGGCATGCATTTAAGGTGGGGGGGGGGGGTTCAAAGGAGATATGGGAGGCAAGTTAATTGTTTTTACACAGTGTCAGGTGTTTGGAACGCACTGCCGAGGGTAGTTGTGGAGACAGAAATGATAGGAGCATTTAAGGGTCTTTTAAATAGACAAGTGAACAAGCAAAGAATGGGGGGTATGGACCATGAGCAGGCAGAAAGGATTAGTTTAGTTTCGCAGCGCAGCATGTTCAGCACAATATCATGGATCGAAGGGCCTGTTCCGTGCTGTACAGTTCTATGTTTTAGATGAGAACTAAAACATATGAAGGAAGGAAGGGTAAAAGTAGAGGAGCTGCATTATCAGCAAACTAGAGCCAGTCTTGGGTGAAATACAGACGGTGCCTGTAGTGTGTTGGGGGATAAAAAGCAAGTAACGTGAGACAGATGTTGCAATGATGTGGATTAAGCTTTAAGCTATTTTGTAACCTACCAGACAGCACTTTACATATTTCCATGATAAGACTGGCTCTCCATACTGGTATATAAAATAAAGTAACTTGATTTCCTGAGTCCTCTTATCAATTTATTGAGTTGTTCAATATCAGCAAAATTTTTAAATTGATACCAATCCTGATTATAATATGAATTTTACAAATCACAAAATGGTATGTTGAATAATTCACTACAATTACAAATGCTCCAGAAAGTTAAGAAATACTACAAAATTGTTTCTCCGAAGGTATTTTTCAAACCAACAACCCTGTTACTCAGATGGACAAAGAGAGCAAGAAAAGAAAGAGAACATCACCTCTAATTTGCTTCGAGTCACAAACCATCCTCACTTGGAAATATATCACTATTCGTTCAGCAACACTGGATTAAAATCCTGGGAACTGCCTCCCTAATAACACTTACCCTCATTACAGAAGTTGCAGTGGTTCAAAGTGGCAGCTCAGCACCACCTCTGAAGTGCAGGTAGGGATTGGCAATGAATGCTAGTATCATTGATGGCCATATCCAGAGACTCTTTTTTTAAAATATAAAAAGGTAAGATATTCTCCCTGAAATTTGACTGCATTTGGAATGTCATAATTCTATACTCTTAGTAGATACAATCATAACTCAGACTGTCCCTTGTTCTTGCACAGCACAAAACTCTAACAAACATTTCCGCTGTAAATAGCATGGTGCAGATATACAAAATTAATAAACCAGGAAAGCACTATTTAATGTAAATGTGAAAATGTTTTCAAATTTATTTACAACATATGTATGTTTTAAATAATCACATTTTAGTCATCCATTTGTTGCAGTCATTCAACACTAGCCTAGTGGTAACACATTCAAAATAACAAGTGCAGAAATACTGCATCACACTTCAGGCTCACACTCACCAGTAATAGCTACTTGATAAACAGGGAAGCAGGATCTATCCTGAGATTTAATCACAATGAAAAAAATAGTGCAAAGCTTTATATTCTAAAAAACCCTGTTAAACCAAGCAATTTATTAAATAGTCAACATTGCACATTGAGACATCTAGTAACAGTCCTCATATCAGACATAAGACATCAGGAAGATGACTATTCCATCATTATCTTCAGCCCTATTTGAAATATTTACAGCTAACCTGGAAGTTGTAACTTTACTGCTATTTCATTTATCTAATCTACATTTATCTAGCAAAGTTACCTGAGTCACCTTTTGTAAAAGCTCATCACCTATTTAAGATACACAATAGCCATCATTCAAATAACTAAGCTTCTATTTTGGTATTCATTATAGCTACTTTGATTAATAATCCTACAAAAACAGTAGTTGAAAATATGATCATTTGAAATCTGGCTAAATCGAGAGCCAAATTCTATACTGAATAAATGGAAATGATTACTTTCTCTTTTACTCCCAAGAGTTGTACAATAAAGTTTGGGGATTAATTCAATCTATATTGAAATCTCAAAATCCTCATGTGGTTTAGAACAAAATGTAGGAAAGATAGAATTAGACAAATGTATAACATTTTTTTACACCATCGACAAAGGTTGTTTTACTCTCTAGTCAAAAATAAAGAACTTACTGCAAATAAAAAGCAACTTTTAAAATCATGTTATGGAAGATTACTTGTATGCAGCATTGATATATTGCACTCAATGCTACTTAGCCCCATGTGACTAGATGACACTTCATTTGTATGGCTGTACATCAAGTTAAAACAGGTTATTCAAGTTGAAATTCAAAATAACAAATGGAAAGAAGAACTAAATAACAAATAATTGAAATTCTGCTATTAACATTCAGGTAATGAAATTAAAGCAATGTTAGCAGGAAAAAAAAGTATCTTTACAAAGTACTTGACAGCAAAAGTGACCAATTAACTGAAGAACATTATTACTGCATTGCAAACAAAGGCAAAGTAATTAAAGCAGTGCAAAATAAGCTGCATGTTTTCACATTGGTATGTAGGTAAGTGTCATGCAAGTTAGTATCAGTCCTCAATGCCACTACAAGTTCAGGTAGTAGAATCCAGGCACTGTTAACTTAAATCGTTCCCAAGTTACAAAATTAAACTCAAAGACAAACAAGGTATTCAGTACTGCAGTTTCAAATTAACTAATCAATCATTAGCGGAACTAAAAAATATTAGAGCAATGCACACTTTTACCATACAATGCACAAAAATGCTGAGGTATATTGAGCCAAGTTCCTGCAAAAATTCATCACAACACAAGACAGGAAGGTAGGAAGAGGATTTCGGCAGGTTTTAAAAGGTGGAAGGTTTTCCAAGCAGTTTTCTGGTATATGCATTTTAACGGCACACAGGCAGGTACAAGGTGAAGGAAGGCCTTGATAAATAGTCATTTATGTTTTAGTAGAATCTCCATTGCATCTTGTTACAATCATGTCTTGGTAGGCGTGGCATTCAACTGAGGTATTTTGATTTTACCATGCTTTCTTTGGAATGGGGTTTCTACTCAAGGGTGCAGGCAAGTAATATGCAGATAGGTTAATGGCAGGGTCATTAAAGGTCAATAAGCTGATCCACAAGCAGAAAAGACCTAGCTAGACCAGGAAGACTGTTCTCTGAACTCCCACTGCGGTTCTTTGAATGACCACCTAAAAAAGTAAAAAATATCACTTTACTAGGTTATTTGTAAGCATCACACACAACTGGATTTTGAGATCGACAAGTTATTCCTAATTACACTCTCACCATCAGAATTGGAATCATGAGTTGTTGATAGATGAAGTGCTAAAGAACTCAAAGGATAGATGTGATCAAGTAGGGAAAAACAGAGTCGAACAATCTAGACTGCAAGTAGCAAGAATGGGAGAGAGTGGCACACTACAATGAATTTACAGTGTCTTGTTAAAATTATTCATAATACATGGGGCCTTTAACAAGCCAAAATTCTGCCAGTGAATTCCCAGATGTCAACACTTGACAGCCTCTCAATAATATGAACGGTTGTTAAATTATGTAGGGCTTTACCTTCCACCAACCCAGAATTATCGCCAATAAGCTATGCACATTCTAGGGTACTTACCAATTACAACCTATTGAACTTTTACAGATTTTATTTTTGTACACTTTTCCATATTAACTCAAAACTAATGTCTCCTGGGTTTCAGAATAAGCAAAATTCATAACGTTAAATCATCTGCCATCTCATCTTACCAGTCTGTTTAGAAGATACAGTAGGGGTAAAAGGGTCAGCGCTGTCAGCTGAAGCAGGTGCAAGGATGCTGGGATGTGAAACTGAGTTATCCCCAGTACAGTTACCTGAGAAGGTGCAACAGGAATAGCAGAAGAAAGAACATGATGACTCAAAGAGATAGCAGGACAGAAAAGTGAGCAAAAATACAGCAAAGTCCATTCTATAGAACATTGAATTTCTTTAAAAAATAAGTTAAGTGTAAATTCACTTAAAAAACAAAATCATATTGGGCCATTTGTATTTTCTTTGAGGTGACCCTTTTAAGTTTAATTTTTGAGAGTGTGTCTACAAGTAGATTCAAGTACATTTGATATTTTGCACTAAAGCAAAACAAAACAAAAACAAAAACATTCTCCATTGATAATCACTAGGTTAATTCAATTTTTAAAAATTATTTCAAGAATACAAATAATGGGAATGCCAATCCATTTACGATGAAAGAAATTATTGGACATTCAATATCCAGTCACAGAAAGGAAGATTTAGTGTTAAGGCTATTCGAATAGGTCCTAGTCCTGTCAAAACAGCAGCTGTCCTGATGGCACATGCCAGTACATTTTCTGATTAGCAGAAATGGATAGAAAATCTTTGGGTTTATTTCTGCTGTGCTAGCATTAATTCATCTGTTAATGGCAAGGGTGCTGCAATATAATCTAGCAACCCTGGACTGGGTAGGGGAAAGTATACACTAGTGTTCAGAGCCCTGATTGGGTGAAATATTTACTATTAAAAATATCAATCTATGGAAAAGGATTGGGTTCAGAAGCGACAGCTAATATGCTAGTCAGGGGGGCGACGGCGTGGCTCAGTGGATAGCACTGCTGGACCTGGATTCGATTCCAGCCTCGGGCAACTGGGTGTGCAGTTGCACATTCTCCCAGTGTCTGCGTGGGTTTCTTCCGGGTGCTCCAGTTTCCTCTCATAATCCAAAAATGGGCAGGGTGGGTGAGTTGGCAATGCTAAATTGGCTGTACTGCTCAGGGATGGGTAAGTCAGGTGTATTAGTTAAGGGTAAATGTAGAATAATATGCTAGGGGAATGGGTCTGGGTGGGTTACTCTGCAGAGGGACATTAGGCCAAATTGCCTGTTAAGGAAGAATAGAAAAAAGAGGGGGCGGCCCGGTGGCTCACTGGTTAGCACTGTTGCCCCCCCCCCACCCCCACCCCGCATGTGTTTCCTCCAGGTACTCCAGTTTCTTCCCACAGTCCAAAGATGTGCAGGTTAGGTGGATTGGTCATGCTAAATTGCCCATATAGTGTTCAGGGATCTGTAAGTGAAGTGCATTAGTCAGGACTAAAATGTAGAGTAATAGGGGAATATGTTTGGATGGGATACTCTTCGGAGGGTCAGTGTAGATTTGATGAGCTGAAGAGCCTGTTTCCACACTGTAGGAATTCTATGATTCTATAGCTAAATAGTCTACCAATATAAACTGTCAAGACTGATGTGGGGATAATAATTTCTGGATACACGTGACAAATAATTCTACTCCAGCAGCAGAAAGGAAGGAAAATTTGTATAGATATAAAACACCAACAGTACTTTGAAAACAAAGTATATTTTGGGTACGCAAACATCAAAACTTTCTCAACATTTTGCAGTTCTAACTACAACCCATAACCAAAAAATTACTTTGCATGCAACTATATCAATGGAAGGATTATTTAAAGCATTTGACTAATTTTGAATCATGCATTCCATTTTAATGAATCTCACTTTCTAATTAGATCTTAAGAAACAAGACAGAAGTTCTTACCGTTTCCAAAACAAATCAACAGGTCAACTGTTTGACAGCATAAGAAAAATTAAACAAAAATGCTTATTTCACCTTGAGAATAACAGTCAAAGTCACCCCCTACATTGTGGCTATGTTCATTTGTTATCAGATGAGGACCCATGTGCCATCTACTCCTCCCACTTGAAGATCTGAATAAGGAAGACTCCATTTTGGACCAAGCCTCTTTTTCCTTAAAAATAATTTATCCTTATATCATCCAACACTCAAACCAGTTTTTTCCCACCAATAAATACGGGTTACAAGTTTACAGAAAGATCCTGACACTAGATTCCAAAATTAAGGTTTTATTCATTCATGCGATGGCTGGCTGGGCCAGCATTTACTGCACATTGATAATTGCCCTTGAGAAGGTCTGGAACAGGAACGACTTCAACTCAGGCATCTGGCCCAGAGGTTGTGACACAACCACTGATCGCAAGAGTCTCCACAGTATATAAATGACCAAGCCAGTTCAGTTTCTGGTCACAGGTAATCCCCAGGATGTTGACTGTAATGCCACTGAATGTCAAGAGGAGATGATCATTGGCTAATACTTGTGTGTTGCAAATATTACTTGCCACTTATCAACCCAAACCAGGACATTGTCCAGCTCTTGCTGATTTTGGACACAGACTATTTCAGTATGAAGAACTGTAAACACTACTGAACAATCACAATCAGCAGTGAACCTGACCTTGTATAAGAGGAAAGATAGTTGATGAAACAGAAGATGGTAGAGGCTAAGACACTACCCTTACAAATTCATGTAGTGATGTCTTGGAACTGGGATGACTAAATTCCAATAGCCACAACCATCTTCTTTAATACTAGGTATGGCTCCAACCTGCGGAGTCCCCTATCACCCTGATTCGCATTGGCTTGAGTTTTGCAAGGATTCCTTGATGCTAAACTTGGTCAAAGCTCCCCTGGGGGAGTTCAGCTGTCTTGTCCATGTTTGAAACAAGCCTACAAAGGAGTTGAGTTATCTGGCAGAACACAAACTCAGTATCAGCAAGCAGCTTGACAGCACTATTAATGACATCTTCTATCACTTTTCTGATTATCCGAGAGTGGAATGATGGGGCAGTAAGTGGCTGGTTTGGATTTGTACTATTTTTTGTATACAGGACATACCTGGGCAATTTTTCACATTGCCAGTTAGATGCCAGTGTTGTAACAGACTGAAACAGCTTGACACAGCAAGCTCTGATGCACAAACCTTCAGTACCATTACCAGAATACTGTCAGTTCCCACAGTCTTTTGAATTGGCATGTGTAATGTGTGGGATCTCTGGAAGAGGTGAAGATGGATCATCTACTTAAACACTTCTGTCTGAAGTGTTCCCACTACAAGAGGTAGACTGTGCTCAAAGCATTCTTTTTAAAATCTGGTCAGGCAGCACTGGAATAAAATTATGGTGTTTTTAATTATAACTTGATTATTATATTGAAATACTGTCAACAACTCTTTTTCCCTATGTATTATAACACTAATTCCAGAAAACATAATTATATGCAAAATAAAAGTAAAATACTGCTGCAAATCTAAAAGATACAAAAAGTACTAGGAAAACCTCGGATCTGGCACCGTGTGGAGACAGAAGTGGTTAACATTTGGCATAGAATATGGCTTTTCATTTATACACCCACCCACACATACATACATATACCTGTCTTACTAGCTTAACAATTACACTCACCTTTTACATTTTGCACAAGATTACACATAAGAGAAGCTCTTAAAGTATGCTTTTCAAAGTAAATAAAAATTACTTAGGGAGATTTCAAAACAGAAGAGTTAATTGTATGAAACTTGCTCTTCTACTCTGTCCTCATTCATTAGGATAATCCTCAAGAAACCAAAATACTAAGGCTCATTATTTATTCATCCTTACCAGGGAAGTCAGGTAGTGGTACATGTATAAAAGGATCAGAAATAGCAGCTGATGAGCTAGATTCTAGAAAGGAAGCTTCCATAGATATCTTAGCTTCTTACAAAATGTAAAAGAAGAATAGTTGGAAGAAAGAAAGCAGTATGAGAAAGTAGTAGAAAGAATTTCATGCATACTAATAATAAGCAAGCTGTATATTAGTGATTAAATTAAAAGAATAAGCCAAATTACAAAGAGGTTTTGCTTGCATCAATTAATGAACTTATATTGTGGACTCCCTTAATTTTTTTTCTATTGAATAGATTCTGTTTTATTGAATACTGATAATTCATAACAATGTTAAGTGTTGTATTAAATGGCTGTCAGGTAAATACAGATTTGTAATCAATCATGATAGATTACGCAAATCCTAATACAAACCTGCTCCAGATACAAAAGGTGAAGCCCCAAATAAATCTGTTTGGGGTGGAGTCATGCTGGGATGAAGTTCTGGAAGTAAATTTTCAGTGGGCATTTTCTCCAGTTCTGCAGTTTTATCTGTCAGAATAGTTTAAAGAAAACAATTAGTTAACAGGGAATCAACTTCAATTTTTTTTCTAAGAGAAGAGAGTAGTGAGGTATTTCAGTGAGTTTATTGGTAGCATCTGCTCAGTAATCATTAACCATTCCCTATTCCCATCACATTGCTAACTTAATTGAATCTCAACTTATGCAGCATATGCAGGTTTACATTAGCAACTTAGAATTTGCTGGTTTAACAATAACTTATTGATAGCTTCTCCAAATCGAGTATAGACATACACTTTTCAGTGACACTTTCCAGGCTTGATCATCAAATGACAACTTACTCCAGAAATCAGTCTTGCCTTAGCAACAAGAATAAACCTATCATACTCTGAATGGTCAGTATATCAAATCTTTTTTCAACTGTGACAAATCTTTAAACAAGGGCAATAAACTCCACAGCTTTGTTCAGTGTGGACAAGTTACAGTATGAATGAACCCCATGCTTAATGCCTGATTACATCCAAATACATTGCTACTCTTGGTAACTAACCCTATGAATTGCATATGCTTAATCCAAATAGCATTCAGAGGACAAGGAACAGTGTCACATGGAACTACTTATGAGAAGGTGTGCTCTGCTCACTTTCTTCATAAATGCTCAAAACACTCACCATTTCGAAGCTCAGCAAACTCTTTATCTAAAAGGTCTTCTACTGTTAACTTGGAAAAATTGTCATCTCCGAAAGGATTCCAAACCGAGAGATCTGGTGGATTGTAAATGTTCTGCTCGGAGGCTTTGGGCGATCCTGCAGGACTTGTAGAAGCTGACCTAAATTAGAATTGGTCAGAAATAAAACATTTGAAACAGCAGACAGAATCAACGTACATCTTGCAAATGGAGATAAGTTACAGAATAGAGAAATATTTCACTAAAAGTTGGAAAATGGTTAAAGAGGCACAGTCCCAGAAAGTCAGCAGAATGATAGGCATCATCCAAAGCAATCTGACTTCTAAATCATTGCCACGTGAAGCTAGAAAAAAATTCTATTTCCAGAATGCTCAAGATAGTCTAAACTGGTCTTATTCCACAAGGAACAAAATAACAATGTTTGTGCAACAAAATTGCAGCTTTCCCACTTAAGGTCTGTATGAGTAGGAGCCTTTTTATAATCTAAATACAGATGAACAAAGAGCATGCCATTAAGTTCCTTGAACTTGCTCCATTATTCAATAAGATCCAATTGTAACTTCAAATCCTCTTTCCTGCCTACCTCCTCTTTGCTTAACAAAAATCTAACTCTGGATTAAAAAATTTCAAGATCTATGCGACCATTTTCAGAAAAAAGTTAAAAGACACTCAAAGCACAGCAAAAATCTGGCTAATCTCAGTTTTAAATGGGTGACCCCGATTCTTAAACAGCAGCCCATAATTCTGGATTCCCCACAAGAGGAAATATCCTCTCCACTTCTACCCTATAAAGACCTCTCAGATATATGGTTTCAATCAAATCACCCCTTTCTCTTAAATGCCGGCAGATAATGCTTCACCTTTCCAAACATTTTTCACAAGACAACACACTCATTCCAGATACTAACCTTCCCAGAACTGCTTCCAACATATTTACAACAAGGTGACCAATACTGCACACACTGTTGTAATCTCACTTATATCCTGAATAAACAGTAGCATAACCTCCCTTTGCAATAAATAACATTACAACAGTTTTCCCAATTAGGAAATTGCAAATTTCATATTTCCACACACTTAAACCTACATAGAGTCCTACGATATGGAGACAGGCCCTACGGCCCAAAGTGGTCCATGCCAATCAACATGTCCATCTACGCTCACCCCATTTCCCTGCAAGTAGCCCATATCCTTCTAATCCTTTCCTATCCAAATGTTTGGCCAAGTGCCTTTTAAATGTTGTTAATACACCCTCCTCAACCATTTCCACTGGCAGCTCATTCCATATGTGTACCACCCTCTGTGTAAAAAAGTTGCCCCTCAGGTTCTCTTTTATTCTTTCCCCATTAACCTTAAACTGATGCCCCCTAGTCCTCGATTCCCCAAACATGGGAAAAAGACTGAGTGGATACATCCTATCCATGCCTCATGATCTTCTACACCTTTATAAGGACCCTCAGTTTCCTATGTTCTTAAAAAGTACTGGCTTGTCCAACCTCTCCCTGGCAACATCCTTGTAAATTTCTTCTGCACTCTTTCCAGTTTAATAACATCCTTCCTATGGCAAAGTGACCAAAACTAAAGACAATACTCCAAAAGTGTGACCTCATCAATGTCCTGTATAACTTCATCATAATTCTCCAACTTCTTTACTCAGTGCCCTGGCTGATGATGGCCAGTGTGCCAAAAGCCTTCTTCAATGCCCTGTCTACCTGTGACTCCACTTTCAAAGAACTGTGAACCTGAACTCCAAAATCCTTCTATTGCATTACACACCTTTTAAGGCTCTACCATTCACCATGAAACTCCTACCACAATTTGATTTTCCAAAATGCAAGACCTCATACTTATCTTTATTATACACCATTTGCCATTTCTCAGCCCACTTCCCCAGCTGATCAAGGTCCTGCTGCAAGTTCTGATAACCTTCCTCACTGGCCACAATACTACTTATTTTAGTGTCATCTGCAAACTTACAATCATGCTTTGTACATTCTCATCCAAATAATTATTTTTCAAATTAATGGGACTGTCCCAAAATCTAGGGAGCTTCGGAAAATTGAAAATAATGCATCCACTATCTCTTTTAAGATGCTAGGATGAAGTCCTATGACGTGGCAACTTGTTAACCTGCAGCTCCAACATATACTCACTACCACTTTTTCCTCAGTTCTCCCTCCCTTCCATTTCTTGATTTATTGCTGCTTTTGTGATGTTACTTGTATCGTCTATTGTGAAGACGGATGCAAAATGTCTGAATTAATTTGGCATTTGCTTATTCCTTTATCATTAATTCTCCAGTCTCACTTTGTATAAGATCAATGCTCAACTTGTTAAATACTCTTAGTATCCATTGCTGACTAGTTTGCTTTCATATTCAATTTTTCCTTCCTTATTACATTTTTGACCATTTTTTTAATATCCTTCCCAAAATTTTTTTTTTTAATTCTCAGATCCCATCTATCTTCCATTAAACTGAATGTAAAATTCAAACCATATTATAGTCACCATTATGGTGAGTCTTCACGATAAGAACATTAATTAATCAATCCTATCTTGTTGCATAACACCAGGTTTAGTATAGCCTATAGTCTAGTCAATTCCAGAACATGTTGTATGAACTTATCCTGAAAACATTCCATGAAGTTAAGTGGGCTATCTTTCAATGACTGCAATCTTTAGATTACTTACAGCGTGGAAGCAGGCCCTTCGGCCCAACAAGTCTACACCAACCCTCCGAAGAGCAACCCATCCAGACCCATTCCCTTACATTTACCCCTTCACCTAACACTACGAGCAATTTAGCATGGTCAATTCACCTAACCTGCACATCTTTGGACTGTGGGAGGAAACTGGAGCACTCGGAGGAAAACCCACGCAGACACGGGGAGAATGTGCAAACTCCACACAGACAGTTACCTGAGGCGGGAATTGAACCCGGGTCTCTGGCGCTGTGAGGCAGCAGTGCTAATCACTATGCCACCATCTTTGTCCATCTGACTTTACCAGATGAAATATAAATCAAACTCTTGCATTATCATCAGCATGCCTTTCTGCCAAGGTCTTATTATTTCCTCCTTCATGCTCCACTTTACAGTACAATTACTATTTGGGGGCGGGGTGGGGGTGCTGTACATTGCTCCCACAAGAGACTTCATGTCTTTATCAACCCACATTTCTACTGTTTCCATATCATTGCTGTTATAATTTGGTCAACTATTATGCTAAAACCATAATTAACTAACAGAGTCTCCCCTTCACTTTTTCAATCCTAGCTA
This sequence comes from Chiloscyllium plagiosum, assembly GCF_004010195.1. NCBI lineage: Eukaryota > Metazoa > Chordata > Chondrichthyes > Orectolobiformes > Hemiscylliidae > Chiloscyllium > Chiloscyllium plagiosum. The sequence continues at coordinate 8,842,979 of NC_057747.1, forward strand.
TCCTTCTTAATTATCCTGTGCCCTTCAAGAGTCAGATCCCAATTGATTTCCCATCAGTATAGATCCCATATTCCGTAGTACTTGCATCAGCAGCCCATGAACGGGAACCAATTCTGCCACACTGGTTTTTGGGTCATTTCCCTAACTTGATTTTCCACTTGCCAATTTGCACCTGGCTCAGGTAATAATCCAGACATTTTGCACACTGAAGTCATACTTCTTAAATTGGTGCCTACCTCCTTCTACCATCTCCTTCCTATGTTAGTACCTACATGGACAACTTGATCCTTCCTTCTCTCAGTACAAGTTATGATGGTAGAAAAATAGAACAGACTATGGAGAAAAATGGCATTTTCTTGTACGCCAGCTTCCGCAATGGAAAATTAAGTGTCCATTATTTAACTGTAAAATGGTTTTGGAATGGGTAATTTTAAACAGGAAGTAATAATCCTTCCTTCCTATTCAATAAAATGTCAAAGTGCTACCTCACTCAGTAACCGTGTTGTGTTGGACTCACTTTGATTTGTAAAGATTCGCTTCTGCAGCAGCTGCTGCCAGTTGTTGAGAGGAACGACTGGCAGGGACTCCAAACATACTACTGAATGGGACATCACTGACGATTCTCCGGTGGCCTGCTCGCTGCATCTTTGGTGAAGATGGTGGTGTTAGTGATAATAGCTTCGCTGTCTGTTGGGATTGGGGCTGAACTTGTTGAGCTTGAAGCTTTTGCTGCATATGTGCCTGTAATTGTACAAAAATAATTATATTTTGTGTGCATTCATTTTCACTGGCTCAATGTATTTGTATACAAGTGAAGGAAACCTAAATGCAGAAGTTGGGGAGGAGGAGTCAGTTCTGGTTGGGTGATACCACCACCTGAATCTTAAATCTAGCTGAGGGATTCTATAGATAGACAGTAAATAACAAGTTGAACATTAGAATTCACATATTCTAGTTTCTCTTAAGAAATCTACTTTCTAAAAGAAAACTGAGCTTCATTTTCAATCTTTGACGTTAAACAGTTTTGCACTCACACTATTACATAGACAGATGACTTACAAACCAGACAAAAGGACTACACAAAACAGAAGGAACAGAATTTCACACTATGGAATAGCAAAAAAGAAATTTAAAGATGTAAATGTCTTATACTTTGATTCGTTCTGTGGAAAACCACTTCCTGCACTCTATTCCAAAATCTTCATTTATTAACTTAACAAGTTATGAAATGGTAACAAGTTTTGCTTTACAATAATTACCAGGAGACAGAAGCTGCTGGTGAACATTGAGATATAACTCAAGGCAATGTTTAGGCCAGGCTACCATTTGTTATCTGAAGAGTCATTTTAAAATAATTTACCCATAATAAAAATCTACCGAGGGGTACATGATTAGAAGAAATGCAACCAGCATTTATAAACAAAATATTTGGCAAATTGCCAAATGTCTCTGACAGAATGTATAATTCACATATAAAAAAGATTCATACACTGAATTTATGCATCCATGTAAAAACAAATTTAAGTTGACCCAACTCTAATCACCACTTCTCAAAAAACTATTTTGTCAGGAAAGTCATCTTTCAAACTAGTTTGAAGTTCACTTCAATTAATTTTAGCTATTGCTACTCATGTTTCAAAAAATGTCAAATAGCATAAATGTCAGTTATATTTTGGTCAAAAATCATAAAACTTGCTCCTCAAACCAAAAGCATTATATTTAGTATTGATGCAGTCAAACTACTTGGACAGGTTTGTAATTTTTATTGTTAAGATATTGGAAAGCAGCACAATTAGACTTTTGTCCCACCATAAAAACTCATTATTTTCTTCACTGTTTTTTCCAGGCATTTTCATGTTAATGAGATCCAACCAGAAAAAGTTGGGAGCCACAAGTGAGATGCTGAAAGTCGTGGTTGTGGATATGTTTGCTGAGCGGGAAAGATGATTTGCATTTGTTTCACCCCATCTAACTGACATCTTCAGTGCTTTGGAGCACCCTCTGAAGCGCTGCGATACTCTCTCTTCTGGAATTTATTTCTGGAATTAATATATTCAGGAATTTGTTCTTGCTGCTTCTGGTTGTTTGTTGCAGTGGCCGGTATGTTGGGTCTAACTCTGTGTGTCTGTTGATTGCATCTGTGGATGAGTGCCATGCCTCTAGACATTCTTTGGTTATCCTATGATCATTGTGTTGTCCCAGTACTTTTTAAGCTACTAGGGTTAGCTGGTCATGGTATTTAATGGCTAGTGTTCATGGATGTGGATTGTTAGTTGTCTGCCTATTTGTCCTATATAGTGTTTCATGCAACCTTTGCTTGGAATCTTGCAAATTACATTTGCCTTGCACATGATGGACATAGGGTCTTTTGTTCTGGTGAGTTGTTATCTGAGCGTGGCTGTTGGTTTATGGGCTGTCATGAATCAGAGTCGTCAGAGAGGTCTGGCTGTCAGTTCCAAGACGTTTTTTATATGATAGAGTGGTTTGTGTGTTGGGTCGTGGTATGTCGTCGTTGCATTGTTTGTCTTTCAGCTTCTCATGTGTTTGGGTGGTTGCTGTTGTAATTCAAAACCTGGTCTGTGTGTGTGGCTTTTCTGTACACTTGTGGTGCATCCACCATTCTGTGTTCTTTCTAGCATCATATCCAGGAACGGGAGTTGATTGTTCGTTTCCTCCTCTCTCGTAAATCTGATACTTGTGAGCATGGTGTTGATAATCCGGTGCATGGTCTAGATTTCTGTTCTCTTAATAATTAGAAAAGTGACATCCACATAGCTGATCCAGAGTTTGTGTTGGATTTGTGGGAGGGCTGTTTGTTCCAGTCTTTGCATCACTGCTTCTGCGATGAGCCCAGCAATGGGTAGGCCCAAATATATGAACAGATCAATGGGACACTTATTTGGTTGGTAAATGTGAAGTGTGTTGTCAAGCACAGGTCTAGTGGTTTAAGTATGCAGTCCTTGTCGATAGGCTCCTTGTTATGTCATCTGTTCTGTTTGGCCAGAAGATTGGCTATTGTCTCTCTGGCTAGAGTTCTGTCAATTGAAGTGAACAGTGCTGTTACATTGAATGAGACCATTGCTTCATCCTTGTCTATGTTTATATTCATGTGTTGAAAGGTCAAGTGACTCCAAAAGACAAAGGCTGCAGGTCACTGGTTGAGGCTTTATATCTTTTATAACTTCAAACAAGAAAATAAATGTAAAAACCACTTTCTTGATATGATAACATCTCACATTGCAATTCTATGAAGTTACTCTCAAGGAGCAACAAGCTATGTATTGAAAAGTACAAAATGTTAACCTAAAATTACCCTGGAGAAATTATGGTTTTCAAGCAAATAACCTAGGTAGGAGTTAACTACTAAAACAGTGGAAGGAATTCAAATTCTCTAAATTGCATTACAATTAGCTTTTTTTTTGTATTCTTTTGTATTATTATTTTAATATCAAATGACCTTTATGCATTGATCTTGAAGTCCATCAAAATATTTAGATTCAAAGCGGGGTTGTAAACCTTTAGGTGATCTGGAAGCATTTTGCAGATTAAATTATTAGAAGATGACAAATAATCATATGATCCTCCACCACAAGTAGTGACCACTGCACAGTCAAATTGTTGGAACGCAGACTTTACAAATGTATTAAGAAAATAAGATTGTAGTACGTTGACAGTATAAACTCACGATTCATTTTAAATTTGACAAAACATTCTAAAATTTAAATTTGTCTCTTTGTAAAATTTTAACATTAATCATATACATTTTTAGGTTTTGCAATTCAGTACAGGACTACTTGGGAATCAAAACATACAGCAACAAAAATCCATTAATGTAATGGACAATTACATAAACTGCAGCATAAAAGGTACTTCTGAATCGTACACGTTTTCAATGAACTCCTCACTTAAATTGTGTTAGTGTTGTTATGGTGCATGGGCAGTGAAAATTAAAATAAAAACTTCAAATCTGATCATTATTTATATCATTGTTTCTGTACAATGAACAAGTTGTCAATGAAATCTGTGCAAGAGTGTTGTGCAACATTTCAAATTAACCAAGATAGTGCGTTGGAAGGTGTTCACTTCAAACTTTAATTGTAAATGCTGTGAAGGAAAAACTAAGTAATTGTTGCAAATCTCCTGATGACGGGTTTTCAATTTGTCATCAGAAGGAGGGTTTAAAAAAAACTTTAAGAATGGAAGGATGACAAAGGGTTTAATTAATTTATATTAGCTCGGTTAGCAGAATGATTAAATGACAAGTGTACTGGAATTAGTGTGTTAAATTAGGACAACTGGGATATCACCAAAGTTCAAACCTTGCAAACAGAAAAGCATTCATGTATAGTAATAGTCACACTAAGAATTGTTAAGCTTTCATCTAAGGTTAAAACTAACAGTGATAATAAAGATCAGAAACAAAATGCTAATTTTAAAAGCAAAAAAGGAGCCAAAAAATCTTGAGAATGGAAAAAAAAGCTAAGATCAGAGAGGACAACAACTTTATAACTGGCAAGTGCGTGTTTCAGGTCAACAGCTTTTTGCTTTTACTGTAAACTATATTGCATTTGTTACCACTGGAGGGAACTATTACACAAATTATCTAGCAGCACGTTTATACTGTCAAGATATTGCTCGAATATATAGAAACACATTGCTTGGTCAGCACATTGAGTATAGGAGTTGGGACATCATGTTGTGATTGGACAGGACACTGGTTAGACCACTTTGGAATACTGCATTCAATTTTAGTTTCTGATATAGGAAAAATGTTGTGAAACTTGAAAGGGTTCAGAAAACATTTATGAGGAGGTTGCCAGGGTTGGAGGGTTTGAGCTTTAGGGAGAGGCCGAACAGGCTGGAGCTATTTTTTCCGTGGAATCGGAGCTGAGAGGTGACCTTAGAGGTTTATAAAATCATGGGGAGCACTAAAAGGGCAACAGTAAAGGTCTTTTCCCAGGTGTTAGGGGAGTCCAAAACTAGATGGCATGGATTTAAGGTGAGGTTGGAAAAATTTAAAAAAGGATCTAAGGGGCAACATTTTCACGCCAAGGCTGATCTGTGTATGGAATGACCTGCCAGAGGAAGTCATGGCGGCTGGTATAATTACAATATTTAAAAGGCATATGAATGGGCCAAATACTGGCAAATAGGACTGGATTAATATAAGATATTTGGTTGGCATGGAAGAGTTGGATCAAAGTGTCTGATTCCTTGCTGTACATCTCTATAACTCTAAATGCAAAAATACAAAATTATTGTAATCATTTGTAATTTGGCAAAGACCAATCTTCTTATTTTTCTTCATTTTGGATTATAGACCAAAACTCAGACTGTGGAAGGAAATGTTGCACTTTTAAAGGCAAGCCGCTAGAATTCGTGAGTTCTGTTTACACTGTTGCTTTGTTCAAGATGGTTAAGATGCTATAATATCATGGGGTTGTGTGCACAAAGTAAGCTTTACCCAGAGCCAGACTGCAGATTGGTTTGTGTAATCAGACCAGTTGTGGAGGCCAGGAATGACAGCTACTTTTGATTGGCTTCTGGGCAGAAGACAGAGTTGAGAATAGTACAAAGGCAAGGATGCTCCAGACTGCTTCATTCTCTGTTGCAGTGGAGGTTATTGACAAAGCAACTGATGACATTTAGGCAGAAGACATTTCTCTGAGGAATACCTGCAGAGATGTTCTGAAACTGAGATGGTATGCTTTGGAATGTAGGAATGTGCACCAACTCCTATCAAAATGATAAAAGCTTGAGTAACTTTGCATAGTTGCTTCAATTTAACTTGGAAGATAGCTAACTACTCTCATCCACTATTTGATTATTGGCAACAGCTTAGAGCAGTGACTGAAAAACTGAACAGTTAGTGTGCCAAATGCATATGCCTGCAGTGAAGAACCAAAAAAAATTGCAAAGAATGAGAATCTCAGAGATCAAAGAACTTGGCAAAGCAGAAGGATGCCTCATTGAATCCTGTGAAACAGTGCTATTGAATTGTATTTCCCCAGTAATTTTTTCTCCATCCATGTTCATTTGTTCCACTGTCTATCTCTGTGTGTGTGCAGAGGTTTAAGAACAGATTAGTGTTTCAGCTAGTATATTGATAGATTTGTTTGCCTTTGATTAAAATTGATTTCTTTGTAATAAATAATATTTACAGAAACCTGGTTAGTATCTTCTACTATCCTGAGCTTAACATACAAGAAAATGGAGGACTTTCAGTCATTTGATTAAATCTTTAAATTTTCTGAAGACTTCTAGAGTATTGGGACTTGACTATCAACGCACTTTCCCCAATAATTCCTAACAATAGATACTACAGAAGAAAAGGGGATGCTAATTGCTTGAAAGTCAACAGAGTCGCCAAATCATTACCATGGAGAGATCAACAGAAGAGTACTGGGTCTCCACATTTTTGGAAAGAGGTGCAACGCTGGAAAATATAACTTTCATTTGTAGAAAATAGATTCCTGAACACGAATGTTAATAATTATAAATAAGTTGTACTAAAAGTGCGAATGATTATCTTAAATTGGTTTTTAGTTTAAATAAAAGTACACAATTAGGATAGTCCATCAAGTGCTGCCCAATTGTGGAATCGCATTTGACAGCAGGAGTTTTCATTTCGGTTTCGTACACTTGGGTTAATCAAGTATGGTTCTAACAAACATCCTACCACGTTGTTGGGCAATTCTGCGCAATCCACTGTAATTCATGTAATGTCAGGCATGTAGGCCATACATCCCAGACTGGCTAATGAATCGAAAATATGCTCTTCCGGTTTTTGTAATACACATTATCTAACCAGGTTACATTGTAAACCACAAAATAAAACGCTGACTATTAAATATGACTGTGATTGGGCAGCACTTGAACAATTCCAAGTGCACAAGTAACCGCATTAACAACTACTTTAAGGTAGTCAGTCAAGTTGACTTGGACTTGTCAAAATAAGATACCTTTATACACAGGACTAAACAAAAGGAAGTGCACAATGAAACTGGTAAACGTTAGCATTCTACCAAACAAAATTACTGTAGAAGACAAAACAAAAACAGAGAATGCTAGAAATCCTCAGGTCCAAGCAGCATCTGTGGAGAGAAAAAGTATGTTTAAGGTTTCAAGTTGCTGCTCTTTCTGATAAAAGTCATCAACCCAAAATGTCAGTTACAATACTACTCCATGACACCAGCATTTCATTAAATCAAAGTGACCACAGAAAGTTACTCAACCTTTTATAACTTGAATAGGGAGGACTGTGGTGCCCATTCCCCCATTTCAAAGCATATCATCTCAGTAGAAGTATCCTCTGCCTAGACATCACGAGCTGCTTCATCGATAATACATTGGGCTGATAAGTGGGAAGTAATACCTACCGTACAAGTGCTGGCCAATGACCACCTCTAACAAAAGATAATCTATCCAGCACCCTTGACATTCAAAAGGTATTACTACCACAATCTCCTACGATCAACATCTTGGGGATTACCAGTGACCAGAAATGAATGAGCTAGCCATATAAATACTGTGACTGCAAGAGCTAGTTAGACTCTGGGAATCCTGTGTCGAGTGTATGGTGCTGGAAAAGCACAGCAGGTCAGGCAGCATCCGAGGAGCAGGAGAATCAACATTTCGAGCATAAGCCTTTCATCAGGAATTCTGTAGCAAGTAACTCACCTCCTGACTCACCAAAGCCTACCCGCCATCTACAAGGTACAAGTTAGGACTGCGATGAAATATTCCCCACTTGCCTGGCTGAGTGCAGCTCCAACAATACTCAAGAAGCTTCATACCATCCAGGACAAAGCAGCCTCCTTGCCTGGTACCACATCCACAATCATTCCCTCTCTCTACCAGATGAGAGCATTCAGTGGCAGTGCTATGTGCCATCTACAAAATGCACACAAATATTCACCAAGGCTCCTTAGACAACAGCTTCTAAAACCCACCACGTAGAAGGGCAAGGGTAGCAGACACATGGGACACCACCACCTGCAAGTCCCCCTCCAAGTCAATCAAACCACCTTCATTTGGAAATATATTGATATTCCTTCAGTGCCACTGAGTCAAAATCCTGAAACTCCCTCCCTAGCCTTAAATGGATCATAAGGTTTCAAGAAGGCAGTTCACCACCTTCTCAATGGCAACTAGGAATGAACAATAAATAATACTAACCACCAACACGCACATTCCATGAATAAATTTTTAAGAAACTTTGTATGAGTAAGTAGCACAATTTAATCAAGTATGAAGTGAATGCTGCTATTTAAATCCATGATGCAATCACAGACTTATTTGAGTCTTCAGACAGGTCAGAAGTCTTCAGACAGCTAACATACTAATTGCTAAGCATCACAGAATTGAGCTGATCAGGTAGGTATCCCATCTCCTTCTCAAACCACAGCAGTCATCCACTCCCCGAACACACAACCCTCAATCTGCTCTTTTGCTAACCACCACCCCATTCCACAATCACCTTTCTTCTGTATGTGGTCTTCTCCCAATTCATTGCTCAATCCCCCTGTAATTTATCTGCTTAAATTTTCTAAGATCTGCACTCATGATTCCCAACTATTTAGTCTCAAAGTGTTTTACAGTCAATGAAGTAATTTTGAAGTGTTGTAACATTAGAAATGTAGCAGCAAATGTGCACAACAAGCTCCCTCAAACAACAATGTAATTATGAACAGATAGCAAGTGTTCTGTGGTGCTAAATTTGAATCTGGATACCAAGACTACTTCTCTTGCAGTATTTGAAATACTTCCAGAGAAGCTTTTACATCCACCCATTTGGTGTTAGCTAAATTTGAATCTGGATACCAAGACTACTTCTCTTGCAGTATTTGAAATACTTCCAGAGAAGCTTTTACATCCACCCATTTGGCAGATGGGCTCAGTTTATCATTTCATCAAAAGACAACAAAGCAGCACCCGCTCAGTACTGCTCTGAAATGTCAGTAGAAACATTTGTGCTCGTAACATGGGATGGGATTTGAACTCAAAATCTTGTGAATCAGCAAGAATGGTGATAACTACTGAGCCATATTTGACACTTGGCCCTGATAAGTAACCCTAAAACAAACGTACAAGTAACACTGAGACTTTGATAATAGTGCCTTATTCATTCTCACCCTTTACATCTTTGATACGATCAGTTACAGCATTGTTAACGAATGCATGTCTTTACACCTACTGAGTGGTATTGACCTCAGTCAATTTCACCCATTGTTATGGAAGCATTGACAAAAGACCTTCAGTGATCCTTTCTACTGAAGTCCCTATCCCCACACCATGACCTCAAATAATCTATCCTTTATCTTCAACCTCAAAAGTCCCTGAACATTTCCTAATTCACAAGCTATTGTTTTGAGGTTGAAAGCGTGTATTCTACCTTTAAGAGAGAGTGAATGCTGTTCTGCACAGATAGCTTATAAGAGCAGTCTCAGAGTGTACTGGAAAATGAAAATTTGGCTGTGAAATAGATACCAGAGTTGTGGCTGGATTAAAAAATTGTGCAGTGTATCTGGTGGTGATCTTTAGCGAATTATGGAAAGATCACATGGTACAGTTGGCAGAGCTCTTTGAACGATTACGAGAAGCAAAATTTAAAAGAAACTTAAAGAAAACAGACGGCAGAGGTGACGTTCTTGGGATATAACATCGGTCATGGAAGGTTGACCCCCTCAAGGAATGCAAAGACAAAGGCCATCGAGGAATTGCCACGTCCAACCTCGAAGAGGTGCTTCGATGTTTGGGGCTGAGCAGATTCTCCAAGAAGTTTGTTCCAAACTTCAGCAGCATGGTGGTACACTAACAGATTTACTAAATAAAAATACAAAATTTCAATGGACAGAACAATGCCAGGAGGCATTTGAGAACTTAAAAGCAGTAGTAACCGCTACACCACATTTGAAACCCTTCAAAGTTGCAATCGATACTAACAATATAGGAATTGGAGCTGTACTGCTACAGGATGTTGTTGGTGGAACTGTACGGCCAACTGGCTACTTTTCAAAGAAACTCAACACCCATAAGAGAAACTACTCTACTATCGAAAAATTACTGAGTTTGGTCCTGGCCATATAACAGTTTAATGTTTAAGTGACGAATAATGTGTCGAAGACAGTTGTGTACACAGACAACAATCCTCTTATATTCTTGGAATGACTTAAAGACAAAAATATGAGAGTATTTCATTGGAGTCTTATGCTATAGATTTTGATTTACAAATTGTACATGTTGCGGGTCGTAAAATTGTGGTAGCAGATGCATGATCATGGATTTAAAGGAGAAAGTATAGATAAGATTGATCAGATTCCAATGTTATATATGCGTGTAGAAATTAATGTGAACTTTGATTAATGACCTGTGCATTTCACTGTAATGGGATTAAGAATTAGAAAAAAAGAAGCCATCTTTTCATTATGATGGTTCATTCTTTTCTTCAAGGGGGAGGTGTTATGGAGTTGAAGGCATGTACTCTACCTTTAAGACAGAGTGAATGTTGTTCTGCACACAGAGCTTACAAGAACAGTCTCAGAGTGTACTGGAAAATTAAAAATATGTAACATTTGGCTGTGAAATAGATACCGGAGTTAGTTGCTGTTTTGACAATTCAACTTTAACCAATCAGTTTAAATTGCGCCCCAGAATACTTAAATTCAAACTTGTTTGGGTTTTTTGTTTTGCCAATATCGAACCAATGAGACAATCCAATGTTGGGGATATTAAAAAAATGCAGGCATTTTGAAAATCAGACAGAGCAACTCCCATCGAGAGAGACCCAAGACATTGAAACACTCTCTACCAAGGGTATCTTTTCATATGAAACATCTTCACAGTAAAAAGATGACAACCCAGGGAGATCTTCAGATGGAAGACAGACACCGAAGATGTGTATGGTATTGAAATTAAGTTGATGTAATTTTACTAAGTGTTTTACTGGTAGAGCAAATTGTTATAGAGTTGGAGGCAGATAATAAGCAGTTAAGAGAAAGGGGGGCTTACAGTTGTGCAAAGTTGTTGTTTAATGTACACTTTTAGAGGTAAAGATAAATTGATATTGCTTTCTTTAATTCATGAAATTTGGGAGTTCAGTCACTCATATTTTAACAGATTACAAGGACAGGTGAGCTTTTCTGGATGTTTAGTTTAATTAAGAGGGGTTCACCACCATGTCATAACACTATCCTTTGGCACAACATCTGTACATGTGGAGTCAAGTCTTCATGTATGCATTGATGAATTAAATTGAATGATTTAGTTAATCATACTGTAAAACACTGTGAAAAGCTTCAACTGTTGCCACAATTTAGCACCATTTTGAATAGTTTAAGAATAGAAAGAAGAAAAAGATATAACTGAAAGAAAAAGTCCTGAACCTCCAGCACCACCCAATGGAGTCACCCCTCTTCAGGTCCTGTCTCTTGGCAGCTGGGCCCATCTTGCCAGTGTTGGTACCAATGCTGGGTCCCATGCTGAACCCATACTTGCCCTGCAACCAGGAGTCCACAACTCCACTGCCACCACCTTGCCAATAATCAGAAGTCCCTGGCTCTGGACCACTGCAAACACTGCCTTGCCAGTAACCAGGGGTCTCCAGCTCCAAGCTGACCACAATCAGAAGCTCCCACTGCCACCTCGCCAATAACCCGGAGTTCCTAACTCTGGGCCTATCGCAACCAGAACCAGGAATCTCTGGCTCTGCTGTTACCTTGATTATGCCAGGAGCTCCACCCTCTGGGCATACCACACTCCTGCCACTGCAGCCACAATCTTGCCAACAAGAGTCCCTACTCTGCAACTACTGCAATCAGGAGTTACAGTGATGATACCTAGTTCTGCTACTACTTCACCTCTGGCAAACCTCTACTACTGCCTGCATCTTTTAAGACTGTTTGCCAAACATCCAGTCTTAGATAAGGTACAACTCCATCAGTTGGGAAGATACAAAATATTATCTTGAGAACTAACTGCAAATGTTGTACCTTGCCATGGATTCCATGTACAGCCACAGTCTCAAGGCAAACAGGTTGTTTCGCAACCTCAATATCTTGGAGATGATTGCGGACAACAGATGCTGGAAGTCAGAGTCAGTAAAAAAATGGAGCTGGAAAAGCACAGCAGGTCAGGCAGCATCATTGGAGCAGGAAAGTCAACGTTTTGAGTTGGAACCCTTCATCAGGGCTGGGGAGTAGGGAAGGGAGCAGAGAAATAAAGAGAGGGAGTTGGGGGAGAAGGTAGATGGATGCAGGTTGGGGGTTATTGTGATTAGTCAGTGGGAAGGGTGGAGCAGATAGGCGAGAAGGAAGATGGACAGGTTAGATCCAGTCAAGGTGGCAGGGAGGACAGGGAAGGCTGGACATGGGATGAGGTTGCGGGTTGGGAGATTTTAAGGCCATTGGGCTGTAAACTCTGGAGGCAGAATATGAAGTGTTGTTCCTCCAGTTTGTGTGTGGACTTATTTTGGTAGTGGGGGAAGTCTAGGATGGATACGTCGCCAAGGGAGTGGGAGGAGTTACATTCAACCATCAGCTCTGTCCTTACCAATTTCAATAATCAACCATCCCTAAAACATACCCTTTCCTCCAGCATTGAGTGCCATGTCACTGACCATTTAGGTCCTATCTTCTGAGTGTTCCTCCTTAGACCTCTTTAACTCTTATTTCTCTCAACTATAAGATCCTTAAAGCAACTCTAACTTTTAGCCTTCCCAATAACGCCCAATTTGGCTCCATTTATTTCTGACCATCACACTAAATAGCACAGAACAGTTTCGCATTTCAGAAATGCTGTGTATATTAAGTTATCATTGTTGAACAGCGCATTTACAAATGGGACCAAGTTCTCAGATTTGAAAATTCTATTGGTTCAACAAGATGAAATTATGTACATAAAGCACTAGTTAAAAAACTAATTAAATAACTGCATTTTTAAGTTCTCACCAGAGCCTGTTGCTGTTGCTGTTGTTGTAAAGCCACCTGTTGAACAGACACTTGTGCCATCATCTGCTGCAAAGTTGCTTGGTGCTGCAAGGCTGTTGTGTACTGCTGCTGAAGATAGCAGTTCTGCATCATCTGCTGCTGGGCCCGCTGCATAACTTGGTAACGCTATATTAGTAGAATACAGCATTAGGTTCTCTTGGTTTAGAAAATAAATGGAATTACAGCCATTACCACACGTTGTCAACAGGACTCTTCAATTGTTTTTATTCACATGTATAAAACTTGTTTAGTATGGATTTTATGATCCCAGCCCATACACCAACTTTGTTATGATCTAGCTTGGGACCTACAACTTCTTTTTAAAAAGTTGTCAAAAGAGCAAAATCCAAAACGCTCACGAAAAGAATAAAACCACCAGATTCCAAGGTTTTGAACAAACACTAGTACACTTTACTGCACAAAGTCAGAACGATAACACAGTCTACAATACAAATACAACTTATATTCTCACTGCCTGAATTAAACAGAGGTAAACATGCGTAACATACAAACCATGCTTGAATCCCACAAGATACATCAAATAGCTAATGTGGCTAAATCAGATCATAGGTTTCTCAACAGCATACCACTCCAACAACATTCAAAATATAGTGAGACTGTGGGTTGTCAAATCTTAAAATTTTACAAGGAACCCTTGCATTTTCTCTTTCCATGACCTAGCTCTGGAACTCCCCCAAAAGCCACTCCATCATCGATTACCTCAAAAATGATTGCATGCAGGTTATAACACTGGGGAAGCAGTTCAATTATCCCAGTTTAGTTCACAAAGATCTTTGAGATGATCCTTTTGCTTGTCAGAACTCTGTTGAATAATCATTTTTTCTCAGGTTCTTTCCTCTTCAAAGGATGAACAGGTGATTAGTACACCAACTGCAAATTCTCTTGGTTATTGGTTATAAAGGCCATGGCTTGTAACATCGGGTGAGGGAAATTAAACTAGCATTTTTCAGGTTTTAGGTATTTTACTGAAGAGAAAGACACACCATTAGCCTTTTGCAGCATTCTGAAGGCTTTTGTCTGTATTGTTCACAATCACAAGCTGTTCAACTAGCCAGGAACAAGTAAATAGTTACTGTCAACCTAATAGACTTGATATCCATAACTAGTCACAACCTCAAAAAAAACAATCAGTAGTAACCTGTTGCCAGCCCATCTACAACAGCCCCCTCAACTGTATAAACAAAGCAGCAGCATAAACAGGATTTTGGAGTTTCGTAATTTGCTTTTTTAAATAAAAATGTGCAACTCCTTTCTCAATCCTTTGTTGCAAAAAAGTATAGAAAAATGAAGAGGTTTATGCTAAACAGCAGGCCTACTTTGAAACTAACAACATCAATTTAATGTATCAAGTCAGCAAGGACTAGATTCAAGAGCAGCACACTTATGGATGCAGACTAATGCTCTGCTATATTTCACTACTCTTGACAAAAACATAATTGAATTATCGATCTTTAGTGTAATCATCTCAGAACATCACCATTCCTATGACTAGCCCTTCTCAGATTCCTTCTTTTCACCAATGCAGTTGCAATAAATCTCCAATAAACAAATACCGATTTAACTAGAATCACAGAATGGTTACAGCTAACACACTCATTTGGACTCATAATATCCATACTACTCTCTGCAAGAATTTAGCTAATCCCAACACCAACCATTATCAGCCACGGAGCCTGCTAAGACTATGGTGACTTTACCTTTATTCAATCTTGTACTAATTAATCTACTCTCACCCTTCCTGCATGGCCTTTCAAAAAGTCATTGCTGTTGATGTTGCATGACCACCATATATGCTTGAGTAATAGTTGATCTCATGTAAAAATATACCCTCAACCTCTGTCAAAACGTCTTTCCACTTACCACTGAAGTCAAACTTTGCTGTCACAAACCTACTCATTTGAACATAACTGTTCAGTTCCACATAGTCACAGAGTCATAGAGATGTACAGCACGGAAACAGATCCTTCAGTCCAACCCATCC
>NC_057747.1:8858466-8891498 GCF_004010195.1 Chiloscyllium plagiosum
TATGGTCAAGGCTGTTCTTCAATATGATCAAGGATGCTCATCAATATGATCAATGCTGATCTTCAATATGATCAAGGCTGCTCTTCAAAATGGTCAAGGCTACTCTTCAATATGGTCAAGTCTGCTCTTCAATATGATCAAGGCTGTTCTTCAATATGGTCAAGGCTACTCTTCAATATGGTCAAGGCTGCTCTTCAATATGGTCAAGGCCGTTCTTCAATATAATCAAGGCTGCTCTTCAATATGGTTAAGGCTGCTCTTCAATATGGTCAAGGCTGCTCTTCAATATGGTTAAGGCTGCTCTTCAATATGGTCAAGGCTGCTCTTCAATATGGTCATGGCTGCGCTTCAATATGGTCAAGGCTGCTCTTCAATATGGTCAAGGCTGTTCTTCAATATGATCAAGCCTGCACTTCAATATGGTCAAGGCTGTTCATCAATATGATCAAGGCTGTTCTTCAATATGGTCAAGGCTGATCTTCAATATGGTCAAGGCTGTTCTTCAATATGATCAAGGATGCCCTTCAATATGATCAAGGCTGTTCTTCACTATGGTCAAGGCTGTTCTTCAATATGGTCAAGGCTGTTCTTCAATATGATCAAGGTTGAACTTCAATATGGTCAAGGATGCTCTTCAATATGATCAAGGCTGTTCTTCAATATGATCAACGCTGCTCTTCAATATGGTCAACGCTGTTCTTCAATATGACCAAGGCTGTTCTTCTATATGGTCAAGGCTGCTCTTCAAAATGGTCAAGGCTGCTCTTCAATATGATCAAGGCTGCTCTTCAATATGGTCAAGGCTACTCTTCAATATGGTCAAGTCTGCTCTTCAATATGATCAAGGCTGTTCTTCAATATGGTCAAGGCTACTCTTCAATATGGTCAAGTCTGCTTTTCAATGTGATCAAGGTTGTTCTTCAATATGGTCAAGTCTGCTCTTCAATATGATCAAGGCTGTTCTTCAATAGGGTCAAGGCTACTCTTCAATATGGTCAAGGCTGCTCTTCAATATGATCAAGGTTGTTCTTCAATATGGTCAAGGCTGCGCTTCAAAATTGTCAAGGCTGCTCTTCAATATGGTCAAGGCTGTTTTTCAATATGTTCAAGGCTACTCTTTAATATGGTCAAGTCTGCTCTTCAATATGATCAAGGCTGCTCTTCAATATGGTTAAGGCTGATCTGAAATATGATAAAGGCTGCTCTTCAACATGATCAAGGCTCTTCTTCAATATGGTCAAGTCTGCTCTTTAATATGGTCAAGGCTGTTCTTCAATATGATCAAGGCGGCTCTTCACGATGATCAAGGCTGTTCTTCAATATGGAGAAGAAAGTGAGGTCTGCAGATGCTGGAGATCAGAGCTGGAAATGTGTTGCTGGAAAAGCGCAGCAGGTCAGGCAGCATCTGGGGAACAGGAGAATCGACGTTTCGGGCATTAGCCATGCCCGAAACGTCGATTCTCCTGTTCCCTAGATGCTGCCTGACCTGCTGCGCTTTTCCAGCAACACATTTCCAGCTGTTCTTCAATATGCTCAAGGCTGCTCTTCTATATGGTCAAGGCTGTTCTTCAATGTGGTCAAGGCTGCTTTTCAATATGGTCAAGGCTGTTCTTCAATATGGTCAAGGCTGCTCTTCAATATGATCAAGTCTGCTCTTCAATATGGTCAAGGCTACTCTTCAATATGGTCAATACTGCTCTTCAATATGATCAAGTCTGCTCTTCAATATGGTCAAGGCTGCTCTTCAATATGATCAAGTCTGCTCTTCAATATGGTCCAGTCTGCTCTTCAATATGGTCAAGGCTGCTCTTCAATATGGTCAAGGATTCTCTTCAATATAATCAAGGCTGCTCTTCAATCTGATCACGGCTGCTCTTCAATATGGTCAAGGCTGCTCTTCAATATGATCAATGCTGTTCTTCAATATGATAAAGGATGTTCTTCAATATGATCAAGGCTGTTCTTCAATATGGGCAAGTCTGTTCTTCAATATGGTCAAGGCTGCTCTTCAATATGATCAATGCTGATCTTCAATATGATCAAGGCTGTTCTTCAATATGATCACTGCTGATCTTCAATATGATCAAGGCTGTTCTTCAATATGATCAAGGCTGTTCTTCAATAAGGTCAAGGCCGCTCTTCAATATGATCAATGCTGATCTTCAATATGGTCAAGGCTGCTCTTCAATATGGTCAAGGCTGCTCTTCAATTTGATCAAGGCTGCTCTTCAATATGATCAAGGCTGCTCTTCAATATGATCAAGACTGCTCTTCAATTTGGTCAAGGCTGTTCTTCAATATGGTCAAGGCTGCTCTTCATATGGTCAAGGCTGCTCTTCAATATGATCAAGGCTGTTCCTCAATATGATCAAGGCTGCTCTTCAAAATGATCAAGGCTGCTCTTCAATATGATCAAGGCTGCTCTTCAATATGATCAAGACTGCTCTTCAATTTGGTCAAGGCTGTTCTTCAATATGATCAAGGCTGTTCTTCAATATGGTCAAGGTTGCTCTTCAATATGATCTAGGCTGTTCTTCAATATGATCAAGGCTGATCTTCAATATGATCAAGGCTGTTCTTCAATATGGTCAAAGCTGCTCTTCAATATGATCAAGGCTGCACTTCAATATGTTCAAGGCTGCTCTTCAATATGATCAAGGCTCTTCTTCAATGTGGTCAAGGATGCTCTTCAATATGATCAAGGCTGTTCTTCAATCTGGTCAAGGCTGCTCTTCAATATGGTCAAGGCTGTTCTTCAATATGATCAAGGCTGCACTTCAATATGGTCAAGGCTGTTCATCAATATGATCAAGGCTGTTCTTCAATATGGTCAAGGCTGCTCTTCAATATGGTCAAGGCTGCTCTTCAATATGGTCGAGGCTGTTCTTCAATATGGTCAAGGCTGTTCTTCAATATGGGCAAGGCTGTTCTTCAATATGGTCAAGGCTGTTCTTCAATATGATTAAGGCTGCTCTTCAATATGGTCAAGGCTGCTCTTCAATATGATCACGGCTGTTCTTCAATCTGGTCAAGGCTGCTCTTCAATAAAGTCAAGGCTGTTCTTCAATATGACCAAGGATGCTCTTCAATATGGTCAAGGCTGTTCTTCATATGATGAAGGCTGTTCTTCAATATGGTCAAGGCTGCTCTTCAATATGATCAAGGCTGTTCTTCAATATGATCAAGGCTGCTCTTCAATATGATCAATGCTGATCTTCAATATGGTCCTGTCTGCTCTTCAAAATGGTCAAGGCTGCTCTTCAATATGATCAAGGCTGTTCTTCAATATGGTCAAGGCTACTCTTCAATATGGTCAAGGCTGCTGTTCAATATAATCAAGTCTGCTCTTCAATATGGTCAAGGCTGCTCTTCAATATGGTCCAGTCTGCTCTTCAATATGGTCAAGGCTGCTCTTCAATATGGTCAAGGCTTCTCTTCAATATAATCAAGGCTGCTCTTCAATATGATCAAGGCTGCTCTTCAATATGGTCAAGGCTGCTCTTCAATATAATCAAGGCTGTTCTTCAATATGATCAAGGCTGTTCTTCTCAATATGGTCAAGGCTTCACTTCAATATAATCAAGGCTGTTCTTCAATATGATCAAGGCTGTTCTTCAATATGATCAAGGCTGCTCTTCAATATGATCGAGGCTGTTCTTCAATATGGGCAAGGCTGTTCTTCAATATGGTCAAGGCTGTTCTTCAATATGATCAATGCTGACCTTCAATATGATCAATGCTGCTCTTCAATATGATCAATGCTGATCTTCAATATGATCAACGCTGTTCTTCAATATGATCAAGGCTGTTCTTCAATATGGTCAAGGCCGCTCTTCAATATGGTCAAGGCTGCTCTTCAATATGATCAAGGCTGTTCTTCAATATGATCAAGGCTGAGAGTGAGGAGGCAGTCTTGTAGATTTTAAACCTGAGAGTGAGGAGGCAGTCTTGTAGATTTTAAACCTGAGAGTGAGGAGGCAGTCTTGTAGATTTTAAACCTGAGAGTGAGGAGGCAGTCTTGTAGATTTTAAACCTGAGAGTGAGGAGGCAGTCTTGTAGATTTTAAACCTGAGAGTGAGGAGGCAGTCTTGTAGATTTTAAACCTGAGAGTGAGGAGGCAGTCTTGTAGATTTTAAACCTGAGAGTGAGGAGGCAGTCTTGTAGATTTTAAACCTGAGAGTGAGGAGGCAGTCTTGTAGATTTTAAACCTGAGAGTGAGGAGGCAGTCTTGTAGATTTTAAACCTGAGAGTGAGGAGGCAGTCTTGTAGATTTTAAACCTGAGAGTGAGGAGGCAGTCTTGTAGATTTTAAACCTGAGAGTGAGGAGGCAGTCTTGTAGATTTTAAACCTGAGAGTGAGGAGGCAGTCTTGTAGATTTTAAACCTGAGAGGGGGAGAGTGAGACGGCAGTCTTGTAGATTTTAAACCTGAGAGTGAGGAGGTCAGTCTTGTAGATTTTAAACCTGAGAGTGAGGAGGTCAGTCTTGTAGATTTTAAACCTGAGAGTGAGGAGGTCAGTCTTGTAGATTTTAAACCTGAGAGTGAGGAGGTCAGTCTTGTAGATTTTAAACCTGAGAGTGAGGAGGTCAGTCTTGTAGATTTTAAACCTGAGAGTGAGGAGGTCAGTCTTGTAGATTTTAAACCTGAGAGTGAGGAGGTCAGTCTTGTAGATTTTAAACCTGAGAGTGAGGAGGTCAGTCTTGTAGATTTTAAACCTGAGAGTGAGGAGGTCAGTCTTGTAGATTTTAAACCTGAGAGTGAGGAGGTCAGTCTTGTAGATTTTAAACCTGAGAGTGAGGAGGTCAGTCTTGTAGATTTTAAACCTGAGAGTGAGGAGGTCAGTCTTGTAGATTTTAAACCTGAGAGTGAGGAGGTCAGTCTTGTAGATTTTAAACCTGAGAGTGAGGAGGTCAGTCTTGTAGATTTTAAACCTGAGAGTGTGAAGGCAGTCTTGGAGACTGAGAGTGGGAGAGTGAGGAGGCAGTCTTGTAGATTTTAAACCTGTGAGTGGGAGAGTGAGGAGGCAGTCTTGTAGATTTTAAACCTGAGAGAGAGGAGGCAGTCTTGTAGATTTTAAACTGAGAGTGGGAGAGTGAGGTGACAGTCTTGCAGGTTTTAAACCTGAGAGTGAGGAGGCAGTCTTGTAGATTTTAAACTGAGAGTGAGGTGGCAGTCTTGTAGATTTTAAACCTGAGAGAGGGAGAGCGGGAAGGCGCTCTTGTAGATTTTAAATCTGAGAGTGAGGAGGCAGTCTTGTAGATTTTAAACCTGAGAGTGAGGAGGCAGTCTTGTAGGTTTTAAACCTGAGAGTGAGGAGGCAGTCTTGCAGATTTTAAACCTGAGAGTGGGAGAGTGTGGAGGCAGTCTTGTAGATTTTAAACCCGAGTGAGAGGAGGCAGTCTTGCAGATTTTAAACCTGAGAGGGGGAGAGTGAGAAGGCAGTCTTGTAGATTTTAAACCTGAGAGTGAGGAGGTAGTCTTGCAGATTTTAAACCTGCGAGTGAGGAGGCAGCTTTGTAGATTTTAAACCTGTGAGTGGGAGAGTGAGGAGGCCCTGTGAGTGGGAGAGTGAGGAGGCAGTCTTGCAGATTGTAAACCTGAGAGTGAGGAGGCAGTCTTGTAGATTTTACACTTGAGAGTGGGTGAGTGAGGAGGCAGTCTTGTAGATTTTAAACCTGCGCTAGAGGAGGCAGTCTTGTAGAGTTTAAACCTGAGAGTGGGAAGGCTGTCTTGTAGATTTTAAATCTAAGAGAGAGGAGGCAGTCTTGTAGATTTTAAACCTGAGAGTGGGGGAGTGAGGAGGCAGTCTTGCAGGTTTTAAACCTGAGAGTGAGGAGGCAGTCTGTAGATTTTAAACGTGAGAGTGTGAGAGTGAGGAGGCAGTCTTGTAGATTTTAACTCTGAGAGAGAGGAGGCAGTCTTGTAGATTTTAAACCTGAGAGAGAGAGTAGGCAGTCTTGTAGATTTTAAACCTGAGAGTGGGGGAGTGAGGAGGCAGTCTTGCAGATTTTAAACCTGAGCGAGAGGAGGCAGTCTTGCAGATTTTAAACGTGAGAGTGTGAGAGTGAGGAGGCAGTCTTGTAGATTTTAACCCTGAGAGAGAGGAGGCAGTCTTGTAGATTTTAAACCTGAGAGAGAGAGTAGGCAGTCTTGTAGATTTTAAACCTGAGAGGGGGAGAGTGAGAAGGCGGTCTTGCAGATTTTAAACCTGAGAGGGGGAGAGTGAGGAGGCAGTCTTGTAGATTTTAAACCTGAGAGAGAGAGGAGGCAGTCTTACAGATTTTAAACCTGAGAGAGAGAGGAGGCATTCTTGTAAATTTTAAACCTGAGAGAGAGGAGGCAGTCTTGCAGATTTTAAACCTGACTGAGAGGAGGCAGTCTTGTAGATTTTAAACCTGACCGAGAGGAGGCAGTCTTGCAGATTTTAAACCTGAGAGAGGAGGCAGTCTTGTAGATTTTAAACCTGACCGAGAGGAGGCAGTCTTGCAGATTTTAAACCTGACCGAGAGGAGGCAGTCTTGTCGATTTTAATCCTGAGAGAGGAGGCAGTCTTGTAGATTTTAAACCTGACTGGAGGAGGCCAGTCTTGCAGATTTTAAACCTGACCGAGAGGAGGCAGTCTTGTAGATTTTAAACCTGACCGAGAGGAGGCAGTCTTGTAGATTTTAAACCTGACCGAGAGGAGGCAGTCTTGTAGATTTTAAACCTGACCGAGAGGAGGCTGTCTTGCAGATTTTAAACCTGACCGAGAGGAGGCAGTCTTGTAGATTTTAATCCTGAGAGAGGAGGCAGTCTTGTAGATTTTAAACCTGACCTGGAGGAGGCAGTCTTGCAGATTTTAAACCTGACCGAGAGGAGGCAGTCTTGTAGATTTTAATCCTGAGAGAGGAGGCAGTCTTGTAGATTTTAAACCTGACCGAGAGGAGGCAGTCTTGCAGATTTCGCATTCGTCTCCGGAGGTGGAGCCCCAGCTGTGACGTGCCCCTTCAGCACGTAGAATGTTGTGACAGAAAGTTGCCAGACGTCGCGCAGCAACCGCCGTGACAAAGGAGTGTGAGCGTTCGAAACCAACTATGTGCGGTAAGGATCAGCTGGGCAGAGCCTGAGGCTCCATCTGGACGGGCACCTCTCACCCTCCACTCAGAACCCAGCCCTCCTCCCCCGGGCATAGGGGGAAAAATAACAAAAGCCCGTCCTTTCTAAGGACATGTGTCTCATTTCTTAAAAGTACCCTCAGCCACTTTCAGACCAGCTTTTCCTGGCTGTTCTGTGAGGGCCCTTTGCATCGGCGTCTGTTGATGCCAGTTACTCTGAGGGAGCTTCTAACTGAATCCCCCATTTGCCTCAACTCTCCTCCGGCCTGCATTCAGGGTCCTTACAGGGTACGGTTTCTCTCGCCCTTTGTTTTTGTTTGAGACGGTACAGAATTTGCAAACTCTAAAGAGACAGAGGTGGGAAAGACAGTGAACCAGAATGGAGCTTCGGTTTTGAAATTTGAGAATTTGAGCACTAGCTTTTTTCGACTTTCCATATGGTAAGGCATGTTATGAATAGATTTCAGAGCAAACTGACTACTGGTCAGTGGGAAACAACACTGACAACTTTGGACAACGAAACTGATTGTAATGGGCACTCTAGGCAGCTAAGAGATTATGGAATGAGAGTCCACACGTTTGCACCCGAAATTAGGCGTTAGTTTCTTTTGTGGCTGAGTAGTGGGGTAGAGGCGGGGCCGGAGGATACATTTAATTCGGTTGCACAAAATTGAGAGGCCTAGATACCTCCTTTACATCCAGACCCTGTTTGTTAGCAAGGATGCATGTAAATAAAGTTTCAAACTAATTGGTGGAAGTATGAATTGAACTTTTCTTCATCTAGAGGGGTGGTGGACGTTTGGAAAACTGAAAGGGTGATAGGGTCAGAAACCCTTGAGCAACACTCAGACGTGCACTTAACATGCAGTGGCCTAAAAAACCAGGGATTAAAAATCACAAGATTAGATAGTCTGGATTGCTCTTAAAACCAGCATAAACACAGTGGGCCAGAATGGCCTTATGGGCATTGGGCTTTTTTCCCCCCTTGTAACTATGTCAGGCGGAAATGAGATAGAATTTTAACTAAGTGCAATAAGCCCAAAAAAAATCTCCTCATCTTTTGACTGTGTCCTGATACCTCAGTGCATGGTCATGTGTAAAGTGGACCTGCCTTTGAATTATACTAGC
This sequence comes from Chiloscyllium plagiosum, assembly GCF_004010195.1. Classification (NCBI taxonomy): domain Eukaryota; kingdom Metazoa; phylum Chordata; class Chondrichthyes; order Orectolobiformes; family Hemiscylliidae; genus Chiloscyllium; species Chiloscyllium plagiosum. The sequence continues at coordinate 8,866,688 of NC_057747.1, forward strand.
TTGAGTTTCCTATAGATTCCTGAGCAGAGAAAACCTAGATTTTCAGCAGCAGAAAATAAAAGGGACTGAAGTCATTTTCTACTATTCAATTGATTTCCCCCCACCCCCTAATGTTATTCTCATGGGACATACTCTGTGTTTTCTGATGTTTTGGGGTTTTTTTTGTGGTGTTGGCATAAGAAACATGAACAATTGAAAAACTCCCATGTTTGCAGGGTCTTAAACATGCTTTGTCTCAAGTGCTTGAATATGTAGTGACTTGAAACTGTAACTTTTAAACTTAAAAGTGGAATGTATGCTGTGAGCATTGAGGTTGTGGTCGATTTGTGGCTCAGGTTTATTTAACCTCCTGATATCCAGGACCACTGGTAGGCTTCCTACGAAAGTATCAGTCCATTCTTTATGTTGTAGTTGTCAGTGGCTATGGGTAGTTGGCAATTTTACCATTAACACGCCTGCAAATCATAGCTGTACAACAACTTGCATTTGTGCGGTATCTTTTGTCAGAATAATTAATCCACTGGAGTGTTATCAAACAAGACTTGATGTTCTGGGTGAATAGCCATACACTTAATGCAGTAGTAGAAGAGCAGGAATGTGATGCTGAACTAGTTAAATCTCGGCTGTGTGTGGTTCTAGGTGCCACACATCTAGAAAGGACGTGAACAGATTGGACAGAGGTAGATTTTTTTTTATCAGGCAAGGGAATCAGAGATTCTCAATTTGGGCTACAGACAAATTTGCCATGATCTTTTCAAATGATGGAACAGGCTTGAAGAACATGATTACTGATGTCACCTAATTTGTAGGTCACAATTTAAGAGTGGGGAGCTTCAGGACATACTGCCAGATTACTTGATGAGAGTTGACTTAGCTGTTAGATACAAGTTAGACTGGTTCTTGACTGGGTAGAGGTTACATCATGTTAACTGAGCTAGTTATACATATCGCATTTGGTTTATGTAACTTTTGTTTTGGATAAGCTTTATTTGTCTGGTGAAACACGATAGGAGCTGGCGTAGAGTCTGCTGCTGCACAAACCAACATGACTGTGGCTAGTCTTAGAGGAGAAAGTGAGGGCTGGAGATCAGAGCTGAAAATGTGTTGCTGGAAAAGCGCAGCAGGTCAGGCAGCATCCAAGGAACAGGAGAATCGACGTTTCGGGCATCAGCCCGAAACGTCAATTCTCCTGTTCCTTGGATGCTGCCTGACCTGCTGCGCTTTTCCAGCAACACATTTTCAGCTACGGCTAATCTTAAACTTAGATCTCCACTTTCCTGTCTGCCCTCCATGTCAATCAATTCCCTGAGACACTGAATATGTGTAAATCCCAGAAAGGCATTTCCTGAAACATCTGCTCTGCCTCCCTATCCCTGGATGATTCTCCCAGATGAATACTTGATTGTAGGGAGGTAGACAGTTTAGCAATAACTATTTTAGTTATTATAAATGATTGGATAGAACATAGAAAATAGGTGCGTTTAACATGGTCATGGCTGTTCATGCAGTCTCAGTATCCCACTCCTGCTTTCTCTCCATCAATCCCTTTAGCCGCTTCCAGCTCCTTCTTGAATCTATCTAATGAACTGGCCCCAACAGTTTCCTGTGGACGAGAATTCCACAAGTTCACAACTCTGAAGCAATTCTTTCTCCTCCCAGTCCTGAAGGGCTTACCCTATATTCTTCGACTGTGAGCCCTAGTTCTGGACTTCCCCAACGTCAGGAACATTCTTCCAACATTTAGTCTGAACAGTCCCATCAGATTTTATATCTTTCTATGAGATTCCCCCCCTCATTTTCCTACATTCCAGTGAGTACAAGTCCAGCCGACCCAGTCTTTCCTCACGTGTTGTTTTATCATCCCCAGGACTCGATCTGGTGAACCTTTGCTGGACTCCCTCAATAGCAGAAATGTCCTTCCTCAGACTTGGATGAATTAGATGATCATTCTATATCATTATGGTGTGTCTGCGATGGGACAGTTGCAATCCACCTCTTCCATTCTGTGTTCACCAACTGATAATTGCTACCCTCAGGAGGGTAACTTTGCTACTGCCTCTCTAACTATCCCACCATTGTGACCCTTGAATCTTCAAAACAGCTTCTTCCCCATTGTTATCGGACTTTTGAGTGCCTCCCTTTAATGTTAGTATTGATCTCTCTCTGCACCCTCTTAGCAGCTGTAACATTGTATCCTGTACGCTATTCTGTTACCCTGGTGCACTTGCAAACTTCAATCTGCCTATAAAGCAAGACAGCGCTCTTCACTGTACCTTGGTACATGTGACAATAATGAATCAAATCGAATCAAGTGTGATTCAGACATGTTTGATCAAATTGTCCAACGTTCTAAAGGAGGATTGAGAGAATGCTCCAAAAACACTCTGACGCTGTCCTCAAAGCGTGGCAGCACTGGTGTTCAAGATGCTGAAGACTTGTCCATCAAGCCACTTTATACTTAATGGTGACGCAGAGAAGGAAAAAATGAGAGGCAAATGCTGCTCCTCAGGTCCCACTACCTCATGGGATATCCCACCCATGTGCTCAAAGATCTGTGCGTTGAGATCTGTGGCCAATTCTGTCACATTAGGACCAGCAGCAGAAAGGAGCTGTCATTCTGAAGGCAACTCTCCTTCGATATCGTCTAAAAATCTGCAGAGCTCTCAGGGTTGACTGCAAGTTGCGACGATATTACTCTAAAATGAAATCATTAGTAATAGCCAGTGGAGGCGAGATAGGCATCCAAGAGGAAAAATGAATTAAGGATGATGTTGATAGATTTTAGATGAGAGAAGATGCAGATGCACAAAATAAATTTGTGGGGAGCAGGCAGTTACTGTTTGTAGAATTGTAGAATCCCCACAATGTAGATAAAGACCATCGACCCTTGAGTCTGCACCGACCCTCCAAAAAACAGGACTGCAAGAAATTACAGGGAGTTGTGCATATAGTCTAGTCCACCATGCAAGCCAGCCTTCCATCATTGACTCCATCTATACTTCCTGTTGCCTCAGGAAAGTAACCAACATAATCACAAACCCCTCCCCCATCCCGGTTATACTCTTGTCCACTCCCTTCCATCAGGCAGAAGATTATAAAAGTTTGTATGCAGGTGCAAACAGATTCAAGAAAAGCTTCTTCCCCACTGTTATCAAGAGTGTTGAATGAACTCTCTCCAAGGTAATTTCTGAATTCTCTCTCTCCCTGCACCTGTAACTCTGTTTCCTGCGCTCTGTTCTCTTTCCCTGAAGGATTTTGAATGTAACAATCTGCCTGTATAGCACACAAAACAACACTTGTCGTGTGTACCAAGGTACAGCATAAGTAATAAGTCAAATCAAAGCAGGGATGGCTCCGACTGAGCGTTAATGGCCGCAAGGTCCCTTTTAAAATTTTCAACAATGGCGGGTACAGCCTAACTGACTGATCTTATACTTCTGCTCCAAAAGAGCCATTCGGAAGGTAGTTATATTTCCCTTTAAAAACCCTGCAGTTTAAATACCAGCCTAGCTCCCAGCTCTCACCACTGTCACCCCTGCCTGTCACTCTGAGGTCACAGCAACGTTGACCTCAAAATTAGGTCAAAGTGGTAAAAGGTTCGGGAACCATTGGCTTAATATTTCCGGGGATCAATAGTAACAAAATGAAGTAAAAAACAGCTTCTAACTGTTTAGCATCTCATCAAGCCTCTTAGCGACAACACTTTGGAATGTCTATGTTTTATGGAGAAAGTCAGAAGTCACATGACACCAGGTTTTGGTCCTACAGGTTTATTTTGAAATCACAAGCTTTCAGAACGCTACTCCTACGTCAGGTAAATAAACCTATTTCAAATAAACCTGTTGGACTATAACCTGGAGGCGTGTGACTTCTGATTATGTCCACCAAGTCCAACTCCAGCATCTCCACATCGTGAGTTTTATAGGGCAAATATTTTGCCCAGCAAGACCCGACAAATAACAATGAGATGAATGACCAGTTTGCCCCCGTTTATCCTGCTTAGGGGGATTAGCTGGGGTAACCCACATGCAATTAACTTGGATGGCATCTCTTGGGATCAATCCTTGTGGTACTGCATCTTGCTGTGGGAAGGGTGGATGTATTCTTGGGGTTTTATTAGTCAGACTGTATTGTCATTTCTACAACATGGAGATTTTTTTTGTGTGTGTAATAATATTCAGAATATAATAATATACAATGTATCCTGGGCATTGCTGTTCTTATTGTCATCAAAATGTACAAATGCAATGTTCCATGAGGTAATTAACTTGCAACAAAGTAGGACGTTGAGCTGTATCTATCAACAAAATTATTTTGAACAGAATTACTCCTGAAACTTAACGGTTCGGTCATCCTTTATATTTTCAAGGAATTTTTGCCTACCTCAACTATCACGTACCGCAGACGAGAAGAGAGATTATTGAAACTTTGTTTAAGGGACTGCAGAGACTAGAATACAGAGGGTACGATTCTGCAGGTGAGTAGTTTTGTCTTAAATAATGATCTTGGGGAAAAGTAAAAATGCTTTTACATAGCACCTTTCACGTCCTCCTGTCATTCTGAAACACTTAACAAATGGGGTTCACTGTTAGGGGGGGTGGGGAAATGCAGTTACTGATCTCGTATCCCACAGTGAAAAGGATGCGGTTTTATTTTTACGGTGTTGATTGAGGGGATTGGCTAGGACAGCCTCTCCTTCACTGAGAAGATCAGGGTGTGCTGGAAGTGCTGAGCCGGTTTGGGAACAAGAGTTAACGTTGCAGTTAATGTTCCTTTCGTCAGGAAGTTCTGGGGAATAACCGAGACTGTAAGACCTGCTGAGAACTTCTGGCATTTTCCTGTTGGGATCCCAGCGTTGCTGGAATTTAGCTTCTGGACCAGGTTCCTCTTTCAGTCATGCCCAGAGATGCTTCACATCCAATTGAGCTGGAGCTCTCCATGAAGCACTGCCCCGAGTGATGCAGCCATCAGCGCAGCAGTCCCTCAGTGAAATATTGACGTTCAAATGTCCCGACTGCAACTTGAGCCCATAACTTGCAGGCAATCAGGCTACCACTGAGGCACTAGAAGTGTTGCATCTTTGTGATGCTGTTATTTGTTTGTACCTCGCTATAAGTATTCTGTTGAAGGTTTGTGAGGCAATACGAATTATGTGTTGTGAAAGTGAAACCAGCCAATGTTTTAATTTAAGAAGAAAAAGGAACGGTTAACTCTGGTCACACACAAACACATTGTTAATGAAAAGTGTGTTGGCTTCGTTCCAGTTCTTCAGTGTAGAACAAAAGCATTAACACCATCTATTGCAGCAACTAAAATCTCCTAGTGACCCTAATCTCTTAACGTTGTACAGGATATTGGTGAGGCCTCTTCTGGAGTGCAGTGTGCAGCTCTGGTCGCCCTGTTATAGGAAGGATGTTATTAAGCTGAAGAGGGTTCAGAAGAGATTTACCAGAATGGGAATGGAGGGTTTTAGTTGTATGGAGGGACTGGATAGGCTGGGACCTTATTCACTGAAGTGTGGGAGGTTGAGGGGACCATACAGAGGTATGTAATATCATGAGGGATAGAGAGAAGGTGAATTGCAGGTGCCTTTCCCCTTAGGATAGGGGATTTCCAAACTTACTTTTAAGGTGAGAGGAGAATTTTTAAAAAGGACATGAGCGGTAACTTTCTTTTTTACAGAGAGTGGTGTGTGTATGGAATGAACTTAAGACCATAAGACATTGGAGCAGAAATTAGGCCATTCAGCCCATTGAGTCTGTTCTGCCATTCAATCATGGCTGACAAGTCTCTCAACCCCATTCTCCAATTTCTCCCTGTAACCCTTGATCCCTTTGACAATCAAGAGCCTATCTCTCTCCATCTTAAATATACTCAATGATCTGACCTCCACAGCCTTCTGTGGCAGTGAATTCCATAGATTCACCACTGTCTGGCTGAAGATGTTTCTCTTTATCTCTGTTATAAAAGGTCTTCCCTTTACTCTAAGGCTATGCCCTCAGGTTAGAGATTTAACCTCTACCACACTCTTAACTATCAGCCAACCAATAGAACTGGCCCCTTACAGGTCGTAGAGTCATACAGCACAGAAACAGGCCCTTCAGTCCAACCAGTCTCTCCTACCAATGGAAACATCTTCTCAATATCCACCCATACCAGGCCATTCAGTATTCTGTATGTTTCAATTAGATCCCCCTCCTCCTTCTAAACTCCACAGAATACCTTATAGACCCAGAGTCCTCAAACATTCCTCATCTGTTAAGCTTTTCATTCCTGGGACCTTTCTTGTGAACCTCCTCAGAACCTGTTCCGAGGCCACTACATCCTTCCTGAGACATGGGGCCCAAAAGTGCACACAATACTCCAAATGTGATCTGACCAGAGCCTCAGAAGTACATCCCTGCTTTTATATTCAAGTCCTCTCCAGATAAATGCCATCATTGCATTTGCCTTCCTAACTACTGACTCAACCTGCAAGTTTACCTTGAGAGAATCCTGGACTAGAACTCCCAAGTCTCTTTGTGCTTCAGACTTCTGAATTTTCTTCCCATTTAGAAGATAGTCTATGCTTCTATTCTTCCTACCAAAGTGCATGACCTCACACTTTCCCATGCTGTACTCCATTTGCCACTTCTTGGGGAAGTGATGGGTGTGGGTACAGGTGCAACGTTTAAAAGACATTTAGATAATTAAATGAATAAGAAATATTTGGAGGAAGTTGGGCCAAGCACAGGCAGGTGGGATAAGTTTAATTTGGGATTACAGTCAGCATTGACTGGTTGGACTGCAGGGTCTGTTTCTGTGCTGCAGGACTCTATGACCAGTTATATCGATTGGCTGATGGTTCGAGCGTGGTACGGGTTAAATCTCTAACCTGAGCAATGAACTGTGAAAACCATTAAAAATGTTCAGTCTTGTTCAATCAAGAGTACCCAATTTTCCCATGGCATATTAAAGCATAAAATAATGCTAACTAACCTCTAATCCAAGGGAAAAAACTCACTTTTACAAGTGTGGAGCATCATTCTCTCAGAACATTCAAAACTGTTTCTTTTTCCTCAATAAAATACATTTGCTTTTAAAAATGAACCCATATTTATGCTTCCCTTTCAGCTCAGTTTGTTTGTTCAAATCATTATTTTGGTTTCATTGCAGTGATATAATGTGTGATTTATAGTCCCTGATTTGCTGCCTTTCAAAGCTCCTTAAATTTGACTGACCATTTTGTCTGCTGCTGGACATCATAGATTCCTTGTAGAAGACACCAAATTGCAAATGAAGAAATCTGTGTGCTGGAACTGACTCAATACTGTGGCAGTTTTTCTTGCCCCCTTCGTTTAGAGTCATAGACTCATAAAGCTGTACAGCACGGAAACAGACCCTTCAGTTCAACTTGTCCATGCCAGCGAGATATCCCAACCTAGTCCCACCTGCCAACACCCGGCCCATATCCCTCCAAACCCTTCCTATTCATATACCGACCCAGATGCCTTTTAAATGTTGCAATTGTACCAACCTCCACCACTTCCTCTGGCAGCTCATTCCATACACGTACCACCCTCTGCGTGAAAAAATTGCCCCTTAGGTCTCTTTTATATCTTTTCCCTCTCACCCTAAACCTATGCCCTCTAGTTCTGGACTCCGCCCACCCGTTTTTCTTGAACTGAAGCCGGACATGAGCAGCTGGTATATATGCACGCGCACACGCACTGCTGTTATGGAGGAATATATGGACCTAAGGTAAAGGCTGTATTGGAAGAGAGAGTTGGAGGTAATTGAGATGCAGCCCCCCCCCCTCCACCTCACCCATTTGTTCAGATTCTTGGCCATTCTTCAATGGCCAAACTGCCCTGTCTTTTCAATTTTAATTTCCCTTCTCGTCCAATGTCAAATATGTTGCAGTAGGTTATTTGGACCTTGAGTCCCATGTGAGTTGATTTAAGGCTGTTTTGGTGTATTGGCTGCTATATGAATGCAAATTGTTGAATACAAATATCTCTTGTGAATTTCTTACCAGGCATTGGAATTGACAGAGGTAACAACAAGGAGTGGGAAGACAAAGGGAAACAAATCTCTATCATTAAAAGAAATGGGAAAATAAAGACCTTGGAAGAGGAAGTAAACAGTAAGTTTCACATGCGTTGAGATGCAGGGTCCCTGAAGAACATATTCCCTCTTTAATAGGCTTTTAAATTATTGAGATTCATTTTTGTAAAATGGCCTTTAACAGCACAGACTACGATCATTCAGCCCGGTTGATCCGTGCTGGTGTTTGTATCCCACACTCGACTCCTCCCATCTCCCTGCCCGTTCTTCTGTTTAGATTAGATTAGATTAGATTACTTACAGTGTGGAAACAGGCCCTTCGGCCCAACAAGTCCACACCGACCCGCTGAAGCGCAACCCACCCATACCCCTACATTTACCCCTTTAACCTAACACTACGGGCAATTTAGCATGGCCAATTCACGCAGTGCTAACCACTGTGCCACCGTTTGATGATGGTCATACAGTTGATGTGGTATGTATGGGCTTCCAAATTTCATAAGGTGGCTCACAACTGATGTGTGCGCAATGCTAAAGCTTTGGGTATACTTTGGGCAATTACAACATGGATTTGAGATTGGCTGGGGACCAAAGAGTAGTGATGAATGGGTGTTTTCTGGATCGACACAAGCTTTATAGTTGAATTCTGTAGGGATTGCTGTTGGGACACCTTAAGACCATAAAAGAGAGAGAAGAGCAGAATTAGGCCATTCACCCCTTCGAGAGTTCTCTGCCATTTGATCATGCTTGGTATGTTTCTCAAACTATTCCCCTGCCTTTTTCTCTGTAACCCTTGACCCCATCCTAATCAACTTCTCTGTCTTAAAGACACTCAATGACTTGGCCTCTAAGTCTGCAGCAATGAGTTCGAGATTCATCACCCACTGGCTGAAGAGATTTCTTTATAAAATCTCGACAGTGCGGAAGCAGGCCATTTGGCCCATCGAGTCCACACCGACGCTCTGAAGAGCATCCCTCCCTGACCTACCCCTGGCCGTCTACATTTCCCATGGCCAATCCACCTAACCTGCACATCTTTGGACTGTTGGAGGAAACCAGAGCACCCGGAGGAAACCCATGCAGACACGGGGAGAAGGTGTGGAGTTTGCATAGTCACCTGAGGGTGGAATTAAACCCAGGTCCCTGGTGCTGTGCGGCAGCAGTGCTAACCAGTGAACCATCGTGCTGTTCTGATTCCTCCTCATCTCGGTTCTAAGGGGTTATCTCCTCACTCTGAGGCTGTGCCATCAAGGTCCTAGTCTCTCCTACCAATGGAAATATCTTCTCCATATCCAGGCGCCTCAGTAATCTGTAAGTTTCAATGAGATTCCCCCCCCCCCCCCCCCATCCTTCTAAATTCCATTAAGGATAGACCGACAGTTCCAAACTGCTCCTCATGTGACAAGCCCTTCAGACCCAAGATCATTCTTGTACACCTACTGTGGACCCTCTCCAAGGTCAGCATATCCTATTTTGGAATACCTACCTATTTTCCTGGTATATATTGTGGTGGATCTCCCCGTTTCTCTCGCACAGGAAGTCCATGCCACCGACATCATTGATGTGCACCAGATACAGGAAGTTAGCAGCTGACGTCGGTGTTGTACTCACAGCCCCACTCTGGCACTCCGCTCACAGATCTGTTGCCGTGGCGCCTGGCACACTCTCCCGCTTGTCTCTGTAATGACTACGGCTCTGAATCATTATATTAGACTGGCGCAGTAAGGTCACACAAGATTTAAAATTCTGTGTTATGTATGAAACTATGAGGGGCGTGGATAGGAAGGAGTTTTTTTCCCCTTGAGTTAAATAGTCAATAACAAGGAGTCATAACTCTTAAGTTGAAGGGATTTGAGGATGGAGGAGGTCTGGAGCTAGTGGAGATGGGAAGCCACACAATGTTTTAAATAGAATGTGGATGAGCACTTGAATTGCTGCAACTTTCAAGGCCAAGTGCTGGAAAGTGGGATTAATGCAAATAAGTTGGCACAAACTTGATGCGCCAACTTCTTCTATGTTGTGTGACTGTCCAAATCAGAGATTTATTTGAAAAGGAGTACATTTCATTGAGGAATTCTAACAACCGCAGGAACAATCGTTTGGACAGCCCTACCCTTTCATGTAGTAAAAGACCTGTGATGTCTTTGTCAGTGACATCACAGGCATTGGGTCTGGGCAGTGACTGTGCTCCCTAACTTAGTGTGTCAGCAAATACACCCTTTAATCAATGACCCTGGTGTATTGCGCACCGTACTAGAACTTCCAGAAATGGAACCATAAGAAACAGAGTATCAAACTTCAAAAGGAATATACTGGCTTTTGTGCTTTGCTGTAGGGATTTATTTAAGCAAATCTTCAAGCATACTTCTCTTTTCCTTTGTGGTTATAGTTGGGAGGTGGGCGAAGGATTCCCAGGTTGATTAGACAATAGGAACAGGATTCGATCCTTTGAGCCTCCTCTGCCAGGCTGTTACTGTTGGGCCGTTGAGCAATGTCATGAATGACCCCTCTATGACCAGCAAGGTGGACTTGAATCCAAACTTCTGGCCCAAAGGTAAAGACATTACCTACTGCATCTGAAGACCACCTGGTGCTGGGGACAGTAGCTTCACTCAATTCTTACACTTCCCTTTATTGGTATTTTGGGTTATTGAATGCCAATGACTTTGAATGTATCAGTTTGAAACACTTCTATAATTGTCTGTATAAACGTTTTGTCTTCTGTACCTAATGTTCTGGGATAATTTCATTGCAGCGTGTGTTAATATTGTTCCCACCTTGCTTTAGAACAAGAAGATGTTGACTTTGATGCTGAGTTTGAAACACATTTTGGTATAGCACATACCCGCTGGGCAACACATGGTGTTCCGAATATTGTTAATAGTCATCCCCAGAGGTCTGATAAAGACAATGGTGAGTTTCCTCTGTATCCTCTGTATCGTGATAATGTTGTAACAAACAAAACCATTTGGTTGTGCTTTTGAGATAAAAGATTTGTGCAATCGAAGGCATTTATGGCAAAGTATTGAGTTCATGCAAATTTGAAACTTTTTTTTTGTATTCAACATTGGGTACTGAAAAATGGTCAATGATTTTATGCTTTGTGGGCGGCACGGTGGCACAGTGGTTAGCACTGCTGCCTCACAGCGCCGGAGACCCGGGTTTAATTCCCGCCTCAGGCGACTAACTGTGTGGAGTTTGCATGTTCTCCCCGTGTCTGTGTGGGTTTCCTCCGGGTGCTCCGGTTTCCTCCCACAGTCCAAAGATGTGCAGGTTAGGTGAATTGACCATGCTAAATTGCCCGTAGTGTTAGGTAAGGGGTAAATGTAGGGGTATGGGTGGGTTGCGCTTCGGCGGGTCGGTGTGGACTTGTTGGGCCGAAGGGCCTGTTTCCACACTGTAATGTAATCTAAATGCTTTCTGTGGCACAATGTGAAACACCTTTTTATAATTAAAATTGTTCTGAGATTACAACACATTAAATATCAGATATGGATTATATAACATCATTTACAAAGGTATTTTGATTAGATTCCCTACAGTGTGAAAGCAGACCCTTCGGCCCAACCAGTCCACACCGACCCTCCTAAGAGTAACCCACTCAGACCCAATTCCTTCTGACTAGTCCAACTAACACTATGGGCAATTTAACATGGTCAATTCACCTGACCTGCACATCTTTGGACTGTGGGAGGAAACCAGAGCACCTGGAGGAAACCCACACAGACACAGGGAGAATATGCAAACTCCACACAGACAGTCATCTGAGAATGGAATCGAACCTAGAACTCTCATGCTGTGAGGTAACAGTGCTAGCCACTGAGCCACCGTGCCACCCCATATCTTTTGAAGCTTTTCAACTTGCACTAATCAGGACAGAATTGCAAGAATGCCAAAAACCAATGACAGTGAACGTACCAGATTGAAACACTTCTATAGTTGTCTTCTGTACACAAGATTCTTCTCTGTTGTCTGTTCCTGATTTGCTTCACACTGTCATTGGAACTTTATGCTGCCTAGACTCTGAACTCCCAAAGTAGTTGACACTTAATGCCCCTCTGAAAAAGCAATTCATTCAAAGGCTTTTATGGGAAATGCAATAAATGCTGGCCATAACAGCAATGCTCTTGAACAGACTGCTCTTGAACAGACTGCTCTTGAAGCTTCAGATCAGCACACCACGCGGGGGCCCTGCCTGTTTTGTGACTCCATGCCAGACGTAGTGGTGCATTTGTCCATTGAGCCAACAGGACAAACTTTCTGGGATTTTTTTCTTTCCCAACTCCTCTTGTTTACAAGACTGCAGTGCACCAGCAAGAAAATGTAAAGGCTGACAGCACAAGGCTTTGAAGGGTGACATGCTGTAAACAAATCTACAGTTATCGCACAGTTTAAGTTCTTTTTCTCTTTGAGTTTGTGTATTCTTGCAGTACTGACTTGATGAGAGCAAGGTGAAAAAGCTTCAACAGTGAGTTCCTCCTTTTTCTGAAGTTCAATATCATTGGCTTGGAATTGTGCAAATTAAGCTCCCCCATCCTTTGAGTATGAACTTGGGAGTTAGAGGATTATACTTGAATATTCGCTGGGGGGAGTAATGGCCTCACGGTATTATCGCTGGGCCATTAATCCGGAGACCCAGATAATGCTCAATAAAAATTGTGATCACACAACCATTGCCAATGTCAGAAATTGTCTGCTTCACTTGGTGTTCTTTAGGGAAGGAAATTGCAATCCTTACCTGGCCTGGCCTACATGTGACTCCAGACCCACAGCAATGTGGTTGACCCTGAACTGCTCCCTGGACAATTAGGGATGGGCAATAAACACTGGCCGAGCCAGGAATGTCCTCATCCTGTGAATTAATTTTTTTAAAACATGGAGGCCTTAGCGAGTTTTGAGAAGACTTGTAGCTCAGGTTGAGGTTTTGGATGTAGGTTTGCCTGCTGAGCTGGAAGGCTAATTTCCAGACGTTTTGTTACCTTACTAGATAGCATCTTCAGTGGGCCTCAGGCGAAGCAATGCTGAAAATTCCTGCTTTCTATTTGTATGTTTGGGTTTCTTTGGGTTGGTAATGTTATTTCCTGTGGTGAAGTCACTTCCTGTGGTGAGATCACTTCCTGTTCTTTTTCTCAGCGGGTGGTAGATGGGGGTCTAACTTGGCGTGTTTGTTGATAGAGTTCTGGTTGGAATGTCATGCTTTGAGGAATTTTCGTGCGTATCTTTGTTTGGCTTGTCCTAGGATGGATGTGTTGTCCCAGTCGAAGTGGTGTCCTTCCTCATCTGTATGTGAGGATACTAGTGAGAGAGGGTCATGTCTTTTTGTGACTAGTTGGTATTCATGAATCTGGAAGGCTAGTTTTCTGTCTGTCCAATGTAATGTTTGTTATAGTTCTTGTACAGTATTTTGTAAAAGACATGAGTTTTGCTCATTATCTCTATAGGATCTTTCAAGTTCATTAGCTGCTGTTTTAGTGTGTTGGTGAGTTTGTGGGCTACCAAGATGCCAAGGGGTCTGACGAGTCTGGCAGGCAGGAGGCTGGAAGAACACAGGATGCCAGGCAGCATCAGGAGATGGATAAGTCAATGATTTGGGTCTCTTGTTTGAGTCCTGAAGAAGGGTTACACCCAAAACATCGAATTCTCCCCCTCTTGATGCCACCTGGCTTGCTGTGTTCTTCCAGCCTCCTGCATGTCTACCTTGCTATCCCAGCCTACATGTGCCTCCAGGCTCATGGCAATATGATTGACTTTTACTTGCCTACTGAAATGGCTAAATAAAGAACAAAGAAAATTTACAACCCAGGAACAGGTCCTTCAGCCCTCCAAGCCTGAGTCGATCCAAAACCACTGTCCAAACCTATCACCCAATTCCTAAGCATCTGTATCCCTCTGCTCCCCACCTACTCATGCATCTGTCCAGATGTACCTTAAATGAATCTACCGTGCCTGCCACTCCTACCTCGGCTGGCAATCGTTCCAGGCACCTACCATCGTCTGTGTAAAGTACTTGTCACGTGTATTCTCCTTAAACCTTTCACCTCTCACCTTGAATGTGTGACCCCTCGTTACGGAATCCCTCACCCTGGGAAAAAGCTTATCTCTATCTACCCTGTCTATACCCTTCATGATTTTGTAGATTTCAATCAGGTCCCCTCTCAATCTCCTTTTTTCTAATGAAAATAATCCTAACCCACTCAACCTCTCTTCATAGCTAGTGTCTCAGTTTGAGAGCTATTAAGGATTATCAAGTACTAACCTTGCCGATGATGCCTTCGTACCATGACAAAATAAGGCGAAAACACAAATTGACTGAAGGGTGACTTGAATTGAGGCCTTTAAAATAATGAAGGGATTTTGAGAGTTCACTCATGGCACATGAGCATCGCTAGCTGGGCCAGTACTTCTTTGCCCATTCCTACTCTACTTTGGCAAGGCGGCAGTGAGCTGTCTTCTTGAACTTCTGCTGTCCACGTACTGTGGGTAGACCTACAATGTTCGTGGAGAGGGAATTCCAGGATTTTGATCCGGCGACCCTGAAGGAATGGCGATATATTTCCAAATCAGGATGGTAAGCAGCTTGGAGGGCAACTTGTAAGTGGTATTCCTATGTGTCTGTTGCCCTTGTCCTTCTAGATAGAAGTGGCAAAGCTGCTTGTGGAGAAACTATTTGTCTTGGCGTGAAATTTAGAACAAAGGGATATAATGTAAGGCGTTTGGTTTTTATATCTTATCTTCTTTTAAAGAATTTGGTATTCAAAACAGTGGTTTATGGATGGTGTTTACTGTTGTGAAGGTTTAAAAACTCAGTCTTTCCCCAACGTTGACCTAATCCAGTCCCAGAGTAGGGACTTTTGGAGTGTTAATGGAAGATTGTTCATACAACACTGGGTTTACGACCAGGAGTTGATGTTGAGGCCTGTTGGCTTGGTTTTGGATGACGATAAGCAGGGATTGATTTTGGTTTGGGGAACCCATGGAGTGGAAGTTTTTGAATAGTTTTGGAGGAGACCTGACTGGAGTAGAAACACAATATGGTTCCTTTCTAAGAAAGCGAACAGTCCAAGGAACAAGTTACCTTTTTAATAGAAAGCTTTTAGCTTGTGAAGCTTCCAGTCCAGGAGTGTTTAGTTAGAAATGAGTCGATTAAATAAAGACTGAGGAAGTATAAGTATCCTGTTTTGTGAGCGTTTCATGTCAGAAGACTTTACAGGAAAGAATTGAGATAAATTATTTGCGTTGAGCTTAAAATTGTGAAACAAGGGGACGTTTTCTCAGGATTAAAGTGATGGCATGTGAGAATATTTTGTTTTGCTTTGTGTTTAAAGACTTTTCCAAACTTCTTTCTATGTTTAGATAATTTGGTTTGTTTTACTCTGTTCCTTTTATGTAGTGAGCTTCAGTTTTATTGTTAAAGAAAATCTACAGCCTTGTGAGCTGTGTCTCAGTGAATTTAAAAAAGAAAATGATTTATAAAGTCACTTCTCATTCTGAGATCTGACCTGTCCAGTCGTGACACCAGCTGGCCTCAGGCCTGTTGAGTGTTTAACTTATTCCTTCATTTTCGCCATTTAAACTATGAAAATGTCAACTATTATGTATTTCTTTATTTTTCAACTGTACTTTTTAAACTCTAATTTCTGTTACTACTTTGTACCTAAGTATTTTGTCCCTCAGGTGGCACCATGCAGGGTAACATTATACACGTTTCACTGTACTCCTGTACATGACTACATGTGACAATAAAATCTAAATCTAAATCAATATTAAAATTGGATCCAGGCCCAATAGATCTGAAATCAAGAAGCACCTGTTTATACAAAAGGCAACATACGTTTGGAGTTCAGTCCAGTAAAAGGTTATGGATACTGAATTAATTGGAATTTGCAGGTGTGAAATCAACAGAATTTTCTTGGGTGACTATTTCAAGAAATATGGAGGAAGTATGGAGCCTGATCTAATAAAATCACGGAATGGACTTGTGACAATACTGTGGCTGTAAGAGGTGTGTTTTGACCTGGTTTCTTTCAGAGAGAGATTGGGGGACAGGTGCTGAGCTGTTTGAGATGATAAACAACTTGTGAAGCCTTGGGTTTTTTTTTTGAAAGCTGGAACAATCGAAGCGGCCTGGCTGGGTGGGGTCAAACTCCCACCAACAGAGCCAGGGTTTTCAGGTTCAGCTTTCAGCAGATGTTGCTGGGGTCTCGTCAGGACTGGAAGGTGGTGAATCTCTCACAACTGCTCCTTTCGCTGTCTCAGGATTGTATTTCGATATTCCTTCCTCTTAGATTGGAGAACTTCATATGAGACAATCTGTTTTTGGAATGTGCCTTTTTCCCAGGGTATGTTTACGGGATATTGCTATGTTGGAACAGTTACTGTTTATTAGTAATATAATCTATCACTCTGTTAAGGTTTCCAGTCGAGTTGTTATTCCAAGTTCCTCTTTCTTTTGTTTTAATTTAACCATGGTGTTTGAATACATTATGTATTGCTTAACACGAGTTATTTGGCCTATCAAATTGTATTTGGAACCCAGCACATCTCACCTACCTTGTAAAATAAGAAAAAGGTAGGGTCGAGGCTACCTTCATAATATATTTGAGGGGGGTCTCATCTGGTCCATAACAGACTTGATGAGCTGAATGGCCGCCTTTTGTTCTTTGGGTAGCCAATCTTCAATGACTCTTTGTCATCCTGTCACAGTGAGACCGTCAAAACTCTGCTAGCTCTCTGATGAATAATTCCAGTCAGTCTCACTTTCCTCATTCCTAGAACCCTAGGTATTTACTTTCCTCAACCTCCTATCAATATCATTCATATTTACTTTCCTCAACCTCCTATCAATATCATTCATCCTACAGGTAGACAGAGCGCTCCAGATGTGATTGAAATCTGAGATATTATTTTACCTCCTGTATCCTGGTTCTGCTGATCAGCTTGTAGTGCAAACAGGATCAGACAAGCCTTCTACAGGTCTCAAATACCTGACAACGGGGTGTCTCAGCGACAGTGAAATGTCAGTCTGCCTGAGGCTGCAGAGCCCTGTGTTCAGAGGGAGGGTTAACTCTGCCTTTGATGATGGATAAGGACATAAGGCATTGTCTTGCCTTTTTTAACAATGGCATGAAATTGATTCTTATTAACTTCTCCCAAGAGTCTCTCCTCTTTCGAAAGGTCAGTGAAAGCTCTTATGCTTCTGATCTGAAGCCTTCATGGAATGAGCCCTTTACACTGTTTTGTTATCTGTCTTGCTGTCATGATGTTATTATTAATCTGCTACTTCATAGAATCCCTACAGTGTGGAAGTAGGCCCATCGAGTCTACACCAACCCTCTGAAAAGCATCCCACCCAGACCTACCCCACTGCCCCAGAACCCTGCATTTCCCATGGCTAACCCATCTAGTCCGCACATCCCTGAATTCTATGGGCAATGTAGCATGGCCAATCCACCCTGACCTGTACATCTTTGGACTGTGGGAGGAAACTGGAGCACCCGGACGAATCCCACACAGACACTGGGAGATTGTACAAACTCCACACAGACAGTCACCCGAGGATAGAATTGAACCTGGGTCCCTGGCGCTGTGAGGCAGTGACACTAACCATCGTCCCACCATTCATAGCTGCTGATTATACTCGATGAGCTATATCTTTCAATTCTTTTTCAGAAGGCATGGCCTTGTCCCTATAGACTGTTTCAGATTGACTTCTTTGGAGGAAGTTTCATTTTTAATGATGGCGTTAGGCACCGAGCTGTTTCTCGAGTGAATTGCACATCCTCCGCATGAGACAGTCCCTCAGGATTACGGAGGGATTGCATCCGCTCTGCTTTGGGGGTTTGCGATTGCAGCTGAGACCAGTGTGGGACCTGCATGTGGCACAGGGTCTAGTGAGCGAGGTGTTTGGAGATTAGTGAGCTCCCTCTGACTCTCCACTCTGTCGTTGTGCTCCCGACAATTCTCACAACGTGGACTTAGACAGCACAGGAGGAAGCCAGTCATCTCCGCATCAGTCAACAAAGATCTGATTGCATTAATCCCATTGGCTAGCTCATGACTTCAGCCCTGGAGGCAACGGCAACATGAGTGAATGTTTTAAATAATGCTTGTACATCGAGAGTTTCTAATCCAAACACCCTCTTCGTAGCGAATTCTATACTCTCACCATCTTCTGAGTGAAAATGTTTCTCCTCAACTTTATTCTTTAACCTTCTGCCTCTTCACTTAAATCTCTTCCCCTGGTTATAGACATCTCTGTAAATAGAAAACGTGCTTTCTTATCCCCATCTGTTTATGCTCTTCTTGTTCTTATTAGGATTGTTTCCGCTGGAGTTCGGGTGAGAGGGGGGTCTTGTAGAGACTTATAAAATTCTAACCGGACTAGTCAGGGTAGATGTAGGGAGGATATTCTGATGGTAGGTGTTGTGGTTACAGTCTGAGAATTCAGGGATGAGGAGGCATTTTTTCACACACGGAGTGGTGAGCCTGTGGAATGCATTACCACAGGAAGTAGTCGATGCCAAAACATTGAATATATTCAAGAGACAACTCGGTATAGCACGTAGGGCAAATGGGGTCAAAGGTTATGGGGAGAAAGCAGGATTAGGCTATTGAGTCAGATGTTCAGCCATGATTGTGATGCATGGTAGAGCGGGCTCAAAGGGCTGAATAGCCTCCTCCTACTCCTATCTTCTATGTTTATACACACCTTTCAACTTATAACCCCAGCCTATCCGATCTTCCCTCACAGCCCACATAGCATCCTGATAAAGAAAAACAGAAATTGCTGGAAAAGCTCAGCAAGTCTGGCAGAGTCTGTGGCGAGAAAGCCAAGTTTTTCGGGTCCAGTCACTTTTCCTTAATTCTGTCAATCGTTAACTCCGATGCCGAGGTCTGAGAAGCCAGACACACACGTTCCCCGATGTTCAGTTTTGTTTATTTGAGCTGGATGCCAGGGTTGAGAATTGTCGAATTGATCAAGCGTTTCTAATCTGTGCCTCATGCTTGCTTTTGAATTGCAGAGTTTATCGTCATTCACAATGGCATCATT
The DNA here is from genome assembly GCF_004010195.1 of Chiloscyllium plagiosum. Lineage (NCBI taxonomy): Eukaryota > Metazoa > Chordata > Chondrichthyes > Orectolobiformes > Hemiscylliidae > Chiloscyllium > Chiloscyllium plagiosum. The sequence continues at coordinate 8,885,784 of NC_057747.1, forward strand.
ACAAACCACAAAAACCTGCGAAAGTTTCTGGTAAGTGCTCGGCAGTCTTACTTCGCAAAATACATTTAATTGCTGTACTGGATGTTTTTTTTTCTACAGCAAAAGCTTTCGAAGTTAACTTCAGGGCTGGCATCTGAAGCACTTCAGGGAATTAGGTTTCATGTAGTTTCGGCGGGACACAGATCCTAATGGTGCTGCTGTTTATTTTTCCCAAAATCTTCCCTCGTCCGCCATATTTCTGCTCAGCTCTCCTCAGCAGATCAGTGCTCTCATTGGCGTTCACTGACAGAATGGGCTGAATGGCCTCTCTCTGTATTGTAACTTCCTATGGACCTATATGATTCAACTCCTTTCAGTTTTCTGTGGTTTAGCTCAGTTAGCCGGATGCCAAGTTTGCTGTGCAGAGTGATGCCAGCAACGTTGGTTGAATTCCAGCCTTGGCTGAGATTACCATGAAGGACACTCCTTCTCAACCTCCTGAGACATGGTCACCACCAGGTTAATTCACCACCACTCATCTCTCTCTCTCTCTAATGAGAGAGCAGCTCTGTGGTCTGGTAAGACTGTGGCACCTTTACCTTTTTATAGTTCCATGACTTTCCTCAAAAATTGACTCTTTAGTTGATTACTTACCAATACTGAGGAGGTTATGGGATTAAGTCTGCGTTGCAGCTTGGAATATGTACTGTTAAAACATTCTGCACAGTATTTGGGTTGCTCTGTGAAGAAGCAGACTCTTGTTTGTAGCATAGATGTGTGTACTTTGTAGTTTATGAAATAGAGGGCTTCTTGCTGCCTTGGGTTCCCTGCTACTGTGCAGTTGTCCAATCTGGTTTTGATAGTCTTCAAGTCACTCTGTCGGTTTTGGGATTTCCCTATTATTCTTGTACGCCCTGTTGTCTTAGGGGTGAAGCGTTAAATAAAAACTGAAAGTACTGCAGACACTGGAAATCAGCAACAAAATTAGAAATTACTGGAAATTCAACAGGTCTGGCAGCATCTGTGGAGAGAAGTCAGACTTAACATTCCGAACCCACTGACCCTTCCTCAGAACTGATGGTAGCGAGGAAAGGGTTGTATTTTATGCAGAAGATGGGGATGGAGTGAGGAGTAAATGATATTAAGTGGGAATAGAGCCCAAAGAGAGAGAACAGTTGGACAAAGCAGTGGATAATGATCAAGTGAGCAGAATGAACTTGTGGACAGTTAAGTGGGTTGTGTGTAATAGGAGACTGTGTTAACAAGGCCTGGTGTGTGGGGCGGGTGTTGGGGTAAGGACTTGGGACAGTGTTCCTCAGGGCCTACAACTATTGAACTCCATATTGGTCTGGAGGGCTACAGGGTCCCCAAGTAGAAGATGAGGTGCTTTTCTTCCAGCTTGTCCTGAGCCTCACTGGAGCACTGCAGCGAGCTTGAGACGGAGGTGATGGCCAGGGAACACTGGTCTGTGTTGAAGTGGCAGGCAACTGGAAGTACAGGGTCTTTTTTGCCGACAGAGTATAAGTGTTCTGCAAAACATGAAAGGAAATATTAAATGGTCATTTATTGTGAGATTTTGCTGTGCACGATTTACTATTTACGTGGCAATAATGGCTGCAGTTCAAAGTCATTGCTCAGGAGCTGCCTTGAAAGCCTGAGACTACAAAAGACAGTTTATCAATGTCTGACTTGTTCATTCTTTTAGGCTAATAAACCAGGGTATGTGAGATAAAGGCACCTTTAGCAGATTTGTTGGGATGAGTGATAAAAGTTACACTGTCCAATCCTGCTCAACAGCATTGCCAAACCACAAGTTCAAATTAACTTTGAGTTTGATCCGGGCAAACACGAGGTGATGCATTTTGGAAGATGCAATTCAAGAGTGAACTGTACAATAAATGGAAAAGTCCTGGGGAAAATTGATGTGCTAAGAGATCTGGGTGTTCGGGTCCATTGTCCCCCTAAGGTGGCCACGCAGGTCGATAAAGTGGTCAAGAAGGCATACAGCACGCTTTCCTTCATCGGATTGGGTAATGAGTACAAGAGTTGGCAGGTCATGTTACAGTTGTATAAGACTTTGGTTCGGCCGCGTTTGGAATACTGTGTACAGTTCTGGTTGCCACACTACCAAAAGGATGTGGATGCTTTGGCGAGGGTGCAGAGGCAGTTCACCAGGATGTTGCCTGGTATGGAGGGCGCTAGCCACAAAGAGAGTTTGAGTAGATTAGAATTATTTTTATTAGAAAGACGGAGGTTGAGGGGGGATCCAATAGAGGTCAGCAAAATTGAGAGGTATAGACAGGGTGGACACCAAGAAACTTTTTCCCAGAGTGCGGACTCGATTGCGAACGGTCACGGGTTCAAGGTGAGAGGGGAAAAGCTTAAGGGAGGTATGCATGGAAAGTTCTTTACACAGTGGATGGTGGGTGCCTGGAGCGTGTTTCCAGTGGAGGTGGGGCACGGTAGTGTCATTTAAGATGTCTCTAGACAGATACATGAATGGGGAAGGAGCAGAGGGATGCAGATCTCAGAGAGTAGATGACAGGTTTAGAGAGAGGATCAAGATCGGCACAGGAGGGCCAAACGGCCTGTTCCTGTGCTGTAATGTTCTTTGTTCTTTGTTCTACGCACAGACCCTGTCTTTTGTCTCTCCGGTGGTTTGAACCTTAGAGTGTCTGCTGTCTGGAATTCTCTCCACAGCGCTCCAACTCGCCTCCCTCCACAACTGAAAAACCATCTCATTCAGCCAACTGCTCTGCCACTGCTCTAAATATCTCTCATCCTGACTTAATGTTGACTTCCGCTTTCTACACCTCCCACAAAGCACCCTGGTGCTCTCCATGTGTAGAAATTGCAATTGTTACACTCGGGTCTGTTAATTATTTCTTGTGCTTTGACCTTCAGGAGAGCAAAGGGTATGAGTTTGAGTCTGAAACGGATACGGAATCGATTGCAAAGCTGATCAAGTACGTCCACGATAACAGCGAGAGTGAGAACATTAGCTTTGCTACTCTGGTTGAGAGAGTCATCCAGCAACTGGTAAGTGGTTGTTATTTGGAGAGACATTTGCTGCTTTGAGGTTAAACAATAGTGTCATGGGGTGCTTAGATTATTGATATGAAGGAGCTGGCATGTAACATAGTGCCCTCAGACTGTAGTGTATTTTGCACCAAAGTGGGCATCAGTAGTCAACAGGGGCCTGGAAGTAAGGCTGAAGTCTGCTTTGACAGATTCCCACATACTTTGAGCAGAACAGGATGTTGTGGCTGAACTGCTACTGTTCCAGTATGGTGACGTCATAGAGCTATACAGCACAGAAACAGGCCCTTCGGCCCAACTTGTTCATGTCGACCAGGTTTCCCAAACTGAACTGAATGAGTCCCATTTGCCCGCCTCTGGCCCATATCCCCCTCAACCTTTCCCAAGTTGTGTACCTGTCCAAATGTGTTTTTTAAATGTTGCAATTGTACTCTGGCACCTCATTCCATCCATGCACCACTCTCTGTGTGAAAACGTTGCCCCTTACGTCCAATTTAAATCTTTTCTCTCTTATTTTAAACCTATGACCTCTAGTTTTAGACTCCCCCACATTAGGACAAAAGACCTTGACTGTTTACCCTATCCATGCCCCTCATGAATTTAAAAACCTCTATAGGGTCCAACATTCCAGGGAAACAAATGTCCTAGCCTATCCAGTGTCATTACTGCTAACACACGGAACACAGGAAGAAACTCATCCACTGTTAGGTGAGGAATGGGAGGAATGTTGTGGGTAGAGTATACATCTGGATGGGGCGAATCAGCTGCATTTTAAACTCTGAAAGAGGCTTTCTGAGAACTGAAATTTTGGATTGTTTTTAGGCATTTCATTTTTTTCCCTCCTTCTGGAATTTTACGGATTTGTCCGTTTATAATTTGGAATTTCTCTGGCTCCTTTCACTCACGCGTACACCTGCCGGAGAATTTTCTAAACGAAACTGTGGTTGCGCCGAATTCGCCAAGACGTTCAAGCCGGTCTATCTTTAGGTTCCCTACCGGTGGGCAGCTTCTGCCAGAGTCGAGGCTGTTCAGATTGCCCTAGCTCCTGAACTTTAACACTTCACCTTTGACTTGGGCGACTGTGTGGGGGTAGCTGTGTTTCAGCAGCGCGCAGTGCATTTGGGGTGGGTCAGTGGTTAGTGCTGCTGCCTCACTGTGTGAGGGACCTAGTTTCGATTCCAGCCTCGGGTGAGTGTCTGTGTGGAGATTACACGTTCTCCCCGTGTATGCTTGGGTTTCCTCCCACTGTCCAAAGATGTGCAGTTTAGGCGGACTGACCATGCTGAATTGCCCACTGTGTCCATGGACGCGCAGGCTTGGGAGATTAGAAACAAAATGTAGGGCTACAAGAATAAGGTGGGTGGAATGCTTTACAGAGGGTCAGTGTGGACTCAGTGGGCTGAATAGCCTGTTTCCACACTGTAGGGATTCTATGATCTACCTGAGCGTTGGTTAAGGACAGAGATCGGGTCACTTATACTCTCCGATCAGCTCCAATACCCGTTACAATTGGCTGGAAAACATGCTTTAGTGGGAAATGGTGGTGTCATGATGATGTTAGTGGACTAATAATCCAGAGGCCCAAACTAATGCTCTGGGGACACTGGGTTCAAATCCCACGACAGCTACTGGCGGAGTTTCAAAGTGATTCAATAAACTGGTATGGAAAGGTAGTGTCAGTGATGGTGACAGTGAAATTATCATAATTGTTGCAAAAAATTAACCTGGTTCCCTGATGTCCTTTTCAGGGAAGAGCCCATCCTTACCTGGTCAGGACTCCAGACCCACAGCAATGTAGTTAACTCTTGCCCTGCCCCTCAGATATGGCCGGGCAATGCCACTCAGTTCAAGGGTGATTCGCGATGGGCAACAAATGCTGGCCTTGCCAGTGACACCCTGTCCCAAGAATAAATAAAAGGAAGAAAATAAAACTTTGGTGGGGAGAAAGAGACTCCAATGAATGTAATTTGAGTGAAAATTGTTGTTTAAGAAACCTGATGTGTTTGAGCAGACTTAGTTTGCAAATATATGTTGAAGTATACTATTGAATGTTAATATTGTTTTAAAACAGGAAGGAGCTTTCGCCTTGGTGTTCAAGAGTGTTCATTTCCCTGGGCAAGCTGTCTGTACCAGGTAATCATGATTTGGAGGTGCCGGTGTTGGACTGGGGTGTACAAAGGTTATAGTCCAACAGGTTTATTTGGAAACACTAGCTTTCAGAGCGCTGCTCCTTCATCAGGTAGTTGTTACGTGACAACCACCTGATGAGGTAGTAGCACTCTGAAAGCTAGTGCTTCCGAATAAACCTGTTGGACTTTAACCTGATGTTGTGTGATTTTTAACTTTGTACCAGGTCAACACTCAGCCTGTGGACAGGGACAAGTTTGCACGTCTTTTTTAAATTAAAAAAGGCTTACTGAATGATAGCCAACCTGGTTTTAGTCCATGCAGAAAATGTTGAAAACACTCGGGTAGCTCCTTACCACCTTCTCCTGGGCAGACCAGTTTGGGTGGTAAATGCTGGCCTAGCCAGTGACACCCATGTTCCATGAATACAGTCATAGAGTCGTAGAGATGTACAACATGGAAACAGACCCTTCGGTCCAACCTGTCCACGCCGACCAGATATCCCAACCCAATCTAGTCCCACCTGCCAGCACCCAGCCCATATCCCTCCAAACCTTTCCTATTCATATA
>NC_057747.1:8892283-8942074 GCF_004010195.1 Chiloscyllium plagiosum
ACATGATTTCCCACGCACAAAGCCATGTTGACTATCCCTAATCAGTCCTTGCCTTTCCAAATACATGTACATCCTGTCCCTCAGGATTCCCTCCAACAACTTGCCCACCACCGAGGCCAGGCTCACCGGTCTATAGTTCCCTGGCTTGTCTTTACTGCCCTTTTTAAACAGTGGCACCATGTTTGCCAACTCCAGTCTTCCTGCATCTCACCTGTGACAATCGATGATACAAATATCTCAGCAAGAGGCCCAGCAATCACTTCTCTAGCTTCTCACAGAGCTCTCGGGTACACCTGATCAGGTCCTGGAATGAATGGGAATGTAAGATTGGCAGAATCTGTTTAGAGAGTAAAGTAAGAATGCTTTGTGTCAATGACCTCTTGTCAATCCTGGGTGTGATTAGATTCCCCACAGTGTGGAAACAAACCCTTTGGCTCAACAAGTCCATACCGACCCTCCAAAGAGTCACCCATTTCCCTCTGACTAATGCATCTAACACTATGGGCCTTTTAGCACGACCAATTCACTGACCTGCACATCTTTGGACTGTGGGAGGAAACCGGAGCACCCAAAGGAAACCCACGCAGACTCAGAGCGAATGTGCAAACTCCACACAGACAGTTACCTCAGGCTGGAATCAAACTCAGTGTTGTGAGGCAGCACTGCTAAGCACTGAGCCACCATGCCATCCAGTGATGTGTCCCTGGGGTCAGTGCTAATATCCCTGTGTTTCTAATCAACATGTGTCAAATGTCACTGCACTAAAAATCTGACAAAGCAGCAAGGAATGAGATATAATACAGTACAGAGCGTTGCTGGGTGTTGCATTTTAAACAACAATTTGCATTTGTGTAGCCCTTTTGAATGAGACAAAATATTCCCAGGTTCCGCTCAGGAGAGTGGTGTAGCTACATTTGACACTGAGCCACGTAAGGTAATGTGAGCATGGAGGTAGTCAAGGAGATGGTTTAAGTAGCCGCTTGAAGATGGAGGGAAGGGTTGAGAGGGAGGTTACGGCCTTGGCTGCAGAAAGCATGGATCCTGTTGGAGATGTTCAAGAGGAACTAGAGGAAATATTTCAGAAGCCGTGTACCCGAGTGAGAATGTTAAAATTGAGACATTGCTTAACCAGGAACCAAGGTAGATGGGTGAGAATGGGTTAAATGCTATATAAAGCATTCATATTTCAAGCTAAACTATGAATACAGGCCCAGGGGGTGTAATGCAAATGGTTAAAAGACTAATTTATGTCAGTCACTACTTTGAATTGCATGATTATTGAACTGGGATAATTTTTGTAGAAGGTAGAGATAGAGAGAGAAACTCTGGAGTTATTTGAGATGTGATGAAAGGATTTCATCAGCTTAATGGCCTCCCTCCTTCTCTCATTGGTGTTCCTCCGTGTGGCCCATTACTGGCTCGTGTGTTGTCAAGTTGAAATGACGAAGGGCACAAGTAATTTTATTTGCTACTTGGCCCTGAGCTGTCTGAATGTGATATCAGTCTGTTCACAAAGCACTTTCAGAGTTCAGGCCGTGTTGACTTCCAGTACTCCACTGGAAATCTGGACGGAAGGTGCTTCTAAATGATGACCATTCTTGTCAAAATGTGTGTGTGTCTGTCTGTTGGCAAATCCACAGGAATGTTAGCAGAGTCTCCACCTAACCAGTCACTCTCTGTTTACCCCTGTGGTTGATGTGTATGTTTTTGCTGTAGAGGTATGAGTAAGATAAACTAATCTCTGAGGGATCAGCTGAAGTCTGCAAGGTTTGATCAATGGAGCCTAAGAGCAGCAGAAACATTTTCAGGATGCATTTGAATGCTTTAAAGTTATTTCCGTTCAGCTTTTCAATGCAAATCTTTCAGAAGTCAGAGTTTCACTGCCCCTAGAATCCTACAGTACGGCATTTAATGCTGCCTCTGTTCAATAAAACCTTCATTTTAGCAAGGAGTCTCTTCTGATTTTTGTCCTCTCCCTCCCAATTTTTGGTATTTGTTGTGAAGTTATCCATCTTGGTATTTGTACATTTTCTTATAAGCTTTCTCTTAATGATTTCTTGGAATGGGCACATTGTTGGTGAGGCCACTATTTATTTATTTTTACCTCAAATTGTCCTGGTCCGGGTGATGGTGGTGGTAGTGAGCTGTTCATTCGGACCACTGTGGTCCTTGTGGTGCAGACCCACTCCACGCGGCTGTTAGGAAGGGAGTTCTAGCTACAATCCAACTATAATAAATGAGCCCTGGCAAACTGCATCCCTCCCCTCAAAACTCTCCCTTGTCACAGCCTTCCTGTAAGCCCCACTCACTTTGCCCCCATTCCAGGGCCTCTTCCATTCTGCTGATACTGGCTAGCTGCAGTACCAGCACTAACCACTATCTTTGACTGGTGCTGCCTGGATTGGTGATGGGTTGGCCACTCCAAGAGTTAGGATTGCCATCCTGAAATGGGTGATAGTTCTGATTGGAGGCAGTTTGTTGCCTAATGGGCACTTGGGGTTTCCAGAAATGGCTGCAAAACATTAACCCCCTGCTTTGTAGGAATTGGACTTTAGTCTTGACCATGGCTGTAAAACTCAGCCAGTGTGTGCCAGGACCTCTTCACCTCTTTTCCAGTAATGAAAGCTGCTTCCATGCCTCACTCTCCATACTGCATCCTACCGTGATTTGTCAAAGAGAAGGACTTGTTTTGTGAGGAAAGATTGGTCAGATTGGGCCTGTATCTGTTGGAGTTTGGAAGAATGAGGGGTGGTCTTATTTAGAGTCCTATGGGACTTGACAAGATGAATACTAAGAGAGTGTTTCCTCTTATGAAGTACGGGATACAGTTTTGAAAATAAGGAGTTATTCCATTTAAGGCAAAGATTAAGAGTTTTTTTTCACCAGGGTCAATGCTGTTTGGAATTTTCTTCCCCAGATAGCGGAGAAGGCAACATCATTAAAAAAACATTTGAAGACTTGAGTTTTTGATTGACAAAGGAGTCAAAGTGTAGCAAGGTGGACAGCAAATTAGGATCCTACAGCAGGGCAACCAGAATGGTACGCAGTAATCTAAAGGTTCCCTCACAGTGTCTGGTACGAACATAACATGATGTCACAACTCCAACCCCCAGTGGTCTGAGCAATGAAGGCAAGTATGCCAAACCACCCTGTCTACCTGTGATATAATTTTCAAAGAACTATGTAGCTGAACCCTGGGTCTCTCTGTTTGACAACTCCCCTGTCATTTAACTGTATAGGTCCTGTTTTTGTTTGTTTTACCAAAATGTAGCACCTCGCATTTCTGCAAATTAAACTCCATCTGCCACTCCTTGGCCCAGTGGATCTTGGTAAAAGCCCCTTTGTAATCTGAGATAACCACCTTCACTGTCCACTATACCATCAGAATTGGCAGAGCAAGTTCTCACAAGTTTTTAAAAATAACCAGATAGATTGATTTTAAGTGATATTGATTTAAGTAATAAGTTGTAGTTAGGGTGCAGGAGCTTACTTCTCAGCTTTGGGTAAGGGATAGTGGATTTAAAACTGAGATGAAGAGAAGTTACATTATCATGAATCTGTGGAATTCACTCCCCCAGATTGCAATGGACACCAGGACACTGAATAAATTTGAAGATGGAGATAGACTGATTTTTAATTTTCGATAATTTGAAGGGTTTTGTGGAACGGCTGGTAAGTGGAGTTGAGGCCGAGATGAGATCTGCCGTGAGCATATTGAATGGCGGACCAGGCTCGAGGGGCTGAATGGTCTCAAAACACCTCAAAAAATGGAGGTGTAAGGGACAGCGAAGAAGGATACCACAGATTACAACAAGATCTTGATCAGATGAGCCAATGGGCTGAGAAGTGGCAAATGGAGTTTAATATAGACAAATGTAAGGTGCTGCATTTTGGGAAAGCAAATCTTAGCAGGACTTATACACTTAATGGTAAGGTCCTAGGGAGTGTTGCTAAACAAAGAGACCTGGAGCGTCAGAGGCTGAGGGGCGTGGATAGGGTAAATAGACAAAGTCTTTTCCCTGGGGTCGGGGAGTCCAGAACTAGAGGGCACAGGTTTAGGGTGAGGGGGGAAAGATATAAAAGGGACCTAAGAAGTAACTTTTTCACGCAGAGGGTGGTACGTGTATGGAATGAGCTGCCAGAGTAAGTGGTGGAGGCTGGTACAATTGCAACATTTAAGAGGCATTTGGATGCGTGTATAAATAGGAAGGGTTTGGAGGGATATGGGCCGGGTGTTGGCAGGTGGGACTAGATTGGGTTGGGATACCTGGTCGACATGGACGGGTTGGACCGAAGGGCCGGTTTCATGAGTCCAATGGCAACCTCCGGCTCTTAGTTCTTAGGTTCTTGGAATATCACAGGATTTTTAAAAGTTCATTCATGGGATGTGGGTGTTGCTGGCTGTGCCAGCATCTATTGCCAGTCCCTAATTTCCCAGTGGGGAGGTAAAAAGCATCCCTTTGCTGTGGGTCTGGAGACATATGTAGGCCAGACCCTGTCAAGACAATTGATTTCCTCCCCTAAAGAATATGAGTGAGCTAGATGGGTAGTAAAACATTTCAGCAGTAAAACATTTTATCTATTAGATTAGATAATTTTTAAAGTGCAGCCGCCCCCGCCCCCGCCTTTGAATTCAAATGTTATCTGTTATGGTTGGATTCGAGCCCACGTTCCCAAAACATTGCCTCTGGTTTTGGGTTGCTAATCCAGTGGCATTGCCACTACACCAGCACCTCCACTTATCTTGTCTGCTCGTGCAGCAGGTCAGTCTCAGTCAGAAAGCACGGAAACAGACCCTTCATTGGTCCAACCATTCCCTGCTGACTATCTTCCCAAACTAAGCCATTCCTATCTGCCTGTGCTTGGGGCATATCCCTCACAACATTTGCTCAAGTACTTATCAAGATGTCTTTTAAATGTTGTAACTGTACACGCATCCAGCACTTCCTCTGGAAAGTTCATTCTCCACACGAACCACCCTCTGTTTAAAATAAAAGTTGCCCCTCATATTCCTCCTCCCAACTTAAAGATATGCCCCCTAGTTTTGAACTCCCCCACCATAGGGAAAATTCACCTGCTATTAACCTTATCTATACCCCTCGTGATCTTAACAACCTCTATAAGTTCCCCCTCAACCTCCTACACTCCAGTGAAAAAAGTCCCAGCCTATCCAGCCTCTCCTTACACCTCAAACCCTCCAATCCTGGCAACATCCTGGTATTTCTCTTTTGAATCCTCTCCGGCTGAATAATAACAGAGCTCAAGCGGCACGGTGGCACGGGGCATATCCCTCACAACATTTGCTCAAGTACTTATCAAGATGTCTTTTAAATGTTGTAACTGTACACGCATCCAGCAGTTCCTCTGGAAAGTTCATTCTCCACACAAACCGCCCTCTGTTTTAAAAAAAAAAGTTGCCCCTCATATTCTCTTTAAAACTTCCTCTTCCCAACTTAAAGATATGCCCCTTAGTTTTGAACTCCCCCACCATAGGGAAAATTCACCTGCTATTAACCTTATCTATACCCCTCGTGATCTTAACAACCTCTATAAGTTCCCCCTCAACTTCCTACACTCCAGTGAAAAAAGTCCCAGCCAATCCAGCCTCTCCTTACACCTCAAACCCTCCAATCCTGGCAACATCCTGGTATTTCTCTTTTGAATCCTCTCCAGCTGAATAATAACAGAGCTCAAAATGTGAGAAATGCTAACATTTCAGAGATTGAGGGATGATAATTAACACTTCCTACATCTAATTATTAGCGGTTGGTCTCTAAATTAATCTTAAAACATATCTGCTCTACACCCTGAAATGTGGATAGGAGATGCCACAGGATAGGGTGTGTGAAGAGTTAACAGAGCAACCAGAATTGCACACACTACTCCAGAAAAGGCCTCGCCAACGACCTGTTCAATCTCAACATGACGTCCCAACTCCTAGACTCAAAGATCTGAGTAATGGAGGCAACTAACCCAGTTTCACATCTTATCTGTGAGAAAGGAGCTCTGACAGTGCTGCACTCTGTCAGCATTACAGTGGAGTGTCAGTCTAGGATTGGATTGCAAACCTATGGCTTGGAACTTGAATGTCCGACTCAGTTGAGGCAAGCACCCTCTCCTCTGACATGTCAGTTTGAGTTTTCTTCTTTATTTGGAGGAGGGCCCCACAATCCATCAGGTTCAGAACCTGCCATTCCACCTGAGGTAAATCACCATGAATCTCAAGAGATTTTCGTAAGGTCCCAAGCAGATCCTTGCATCAGTCTGCTCGGTAATGAGATCAACAGCTGGCTTGACTTAAAGTGGCTTTTCCAAGTGTTGGGAATCGCCAGCAGAAGCCTTGGCATGAGAATTTCCAATCTTGCCTCTCAAATTTCCTTCTGAATGAAATGACCCTCCTCACCAACTCTTCACACACGCCATCCCAAGGCATCTCCCATCCACATTTCAAACACAGGGGCTTAGAGCAGATGTGTTTGCCATTTAAAATTAATTTAGAGACCAATCTCTAATTGATTAGATCTAGGAAGTGTTAAGATATCATCACTCAATCCCTGAAGTGTTAGCATTTCTCACATTTTGAGCTTTGAGTATAGGAGTTGGGTTGTTCTGTTGCAGCTGTACAAGATGCTGGTGGGGCCACATTTGGAGTACTGCGTTCAGTTCTGGTCACCCTGCTATAGAAAGGATGTTACTAAACTAGAAAGGGTGCAAAAAGATTTACTAGTATTCTCGCTGTACTGGAAGGTTTGAGTTATAAGGAGAGGCTGAAAAGACTGGGATTTTTCTGCCTGGAGTGTAGGAGATTGAGGTGATGACCTTTTATAGAGGTCTATAAAGTCATGAAAGGCATAGGTAAGGTAGCTAGCCAACAGCTTTTCCCCATGGTAGGGGAGTCTAAAATCAGAGGGCATAGGTTTAAGGTGAGAGGGGAGAGGTACAAAAGAGTCCAGAAGGACAATTTTTTTCACACAGAGGGCAGTGAGTGTCTGGAATGGGCTACCAGAGGTAGTGGTGATGGCAAGTACAATTTTGTCACTTAAGAAACATTTAGACAGGTAAATGAATGGGATAGGTACGGAGGGATATGAACCAAATGCAGGGAAATTGGACTAGATTAATTGAGGGAACTGGGAGGTATAGAGAAGTTGGGCCGAAGGGCCTGTTTTCATGCTGTAAACCTCTATGACTCTCTTTTCTTTGGGATCTTCCCAGTGTATATGTGTAGGTTCCTTCCAACAGCTCTAGCAGTGCAGTCACAAATGACTCTTGGACGGCTGAATGTCCTGTTTGAGAATGAAATGCAACATGCTTTCTTCAAAAAGCTTGTCTCTGGGTCAACAAGTTATGGCTTCAAGTCCCAGTCTGTAGAATTGAGAGTATAACCTAGACTGATGTTCTTTGCAGCATTGAGAGATTGCTTGCACTATTGAGGGTGCTAGTTCCCAGGTAAATGTTAAGCCAAGCTTCTGCCTACAAACATGGTCAGTCTTGTAGCACTATTCTGAAGAATAGTTGGAAATTTCTCGATCTTGGTCTACTATCTCTCAAAAAACAACACCAAAGACAGTGGTGTCACCTCATTTGCTTGAGGTTTGGCAATTTGACTGCAGCTGTGAGTACCACTCAACATATCCCATTGATATACGGGTATGGTTCCAATGTTTAAAAGATATTTAGATAAGTACATGAATAAGTGTTTGGAGGGATATGGGCCAAGTGCAGGGAGATCGGACCAGTTTAGTTTGGAATTATGATCAGCATGGACTGGTTGGATCGAAGGGTCTGTTTCCGTGCTGTATGATTCTATACGTGGATTTGAATGATCATTCTTAATTATAGGGCAGTTCAATCCTACTCTTGCTTCTAAATCCTCTGCTTTTCTTGTTTATTTTTGTTTTTGTTCTTGTTTTTTAAGGTGTCATTTGTAGGCATCACAAATGGAATGTTTAGTGCTGTTATTTTTTCTATTTAGACGGGGAAGCCCTCTGATGATTGGCGTGAGGAGCAATGATAAACTTTCTACAGATCACATCCCAGTTCTGTATCGCACATGTGAGTACTGTTGGAGCACAGTGTAGAGTCGCTTCTGTTCTAGAGATTAGTCCAGAGTCCCAGGTAATGTTCTGGGCTCTGAGTTTGAATCCCATCAGGGCAGATGGTGGGTTTGAATTCAGTAAAAATACCTGGAATTAAGACTCTAATGATAATCACGATTGTCTGGAAAAATCCATCTGGTTTGCAAATGTACTTTTCAGGGAAGGAGACTGCCATCTTTACCCCGCTGGGGTCTATGTGTGATTCCAGACCCAAAGCAATGCGGATGTCTGGGCAATAAATGCTGTCCAAGCCAGTGATGACCACATCCTGTAAATGAATTAAAAAAAAGCCGAGAAGATTGTTTATCAAGTGTCTTAGGATTTTGGTATCATGCTTCACAATATTGATTGGAGTACAACAGACTTGCTGTTCACCTTTTACTCACCAGAACAGAATTGCAAAATTACATCTTTTCACAGAACTACCGAGTTCTGTACCAAGTGACTGTTTAATATTGCATTAACTCAGTCTAACGTGACCAGCAAATCTCACCTCAATACATCTCAGTGCTTTACACAAAGAAAATGGGATTGCAGTGGTAATGGTGAAATTCTAAGACTATCCAGCAGTAGGATCACTGAATACAAATCAGAGGGATACGAGTGCACTTAGAGTCATAGAGATGTACAGCACGGAAACAGACCCTTCGGTCCAACCTGTCCATGCCAATCGGATATCCCAACCCAATCTAGTCCCACTTGCCAGTATCCGGCCCATATCCCTCTAAACCCTTCTGAATTACGTACCCATTCAGATGCCTTTTAAATGTTGCAATTGTACCAGCCTTCACCACTTCCTCTGGCAGCTCATTCCATATACGTACCATTTTTATATCATTTATACCTGTCCCCTTTCACCCTAAACCTAATCCCTCTAGTTCTGGACTCCCCCACACCAGGGAAGAGACTTTGTTGATATATACTATCCATGCCCCTCATGATTTTATAAACCGACGCTCCAGGGAAAACAGCCCCAGCCTATTCAACCTCTTTCTATAGCTCAAATCCTCCAACCCTGGCTTTGTTCTTGTAAATCTCCAGCCTTCACCACTTCCTCTGGCAGCTCATTCCATATACGTACCATTTTTATATTATTTATACCTGTCCCCTCTCACCCTATACCTATGCCCTCTAGTTCTGGACTCCCCCACACCAGGGAAGAGACTTTGTTGATATATACTATCCATGCCCTCGTGATTTTATAAACCGACGCTCCAGGGAAAACAGCCCCAGCCTATTCAACCTCTTTCTGTAGCTCAAATCCTCCAACCCTGGCTTTGTTCTTGTAAATCTTTTCTGAACCCTTTCAAGTTTCACAACACCTTTCCGATAGGAAGGAGACCAGAATTGCACGCAGCATTCCAAAAGTGGCCTAACCAATGTCCTGTCCAGCCACAACATGACCTCCCAACTCCTGTACTCAGTACTCTGACCAATAAAGGAAAGCATACCAAACGCCTTCTTCACTATCCTAGTTACCTGCGACTCCACTTTCAAGAAGCTCTGAACCTGCACTCCAAGGTCTCTCAGCAACACTCCCTAGGACCTTGCCATTAAGTGTATAAGTCCTGCTAAGATTTGCTTTCCTAAAATGCAGCACCTCACATTTATCTAAATTAAACTCCATCCACCAGTCCTCAGCCCATTGGTCCATCTGATCAAGATCCCATAGTAATCTGATGTAACCTGCTTCGCTGTCCACTGCACCTCCAATTTTTTGATGAAACTAACGCAGTAACTGAAGGAGAAGTGAGAAGATTTGTTAAGTAACTGCTCTGAATACATCCTGGACCCCAGGATGACCCCAGTCGAGTGCAGAGGCTCCCCTCTCATGGTATGCATCAACCCAGCTCATATATCAGTACGAAAAGTGCAAACCCAATCAGTAAATAGACCTTTTGGGTTCTTTTCCACGTGCCTTCTTTCATCGATCAATGTGGCATCTATTAAGATGCCCATCGGTTGATGTTGCCAGGTTTGGATTATATTAGCTATAAGGAGAGGTTGGACAAACTTGGATTGTTTTCACTAGAATGTCGGAGGCTGAGGGGTGACCTGATAAAGGCTATCAAATTATGAGGGGCATGGATAATGTGGATTGGCCAAGTCCTTTTCCCTTAGTGGAAATGTCAAATACTAGGGATGTAAGTTTAAGGTGAGAGGGGAAAAGCTTAAAGAGAATGTGCAAAATCAGAAGTGACACAACACCAGCTTACAGTCCAACAGGTTTATTTGAAATCACTGCTTTCGAAGTTTATGACGTAAAGCTGATGAGGGAGCAGTGTTCTGAAACCTTGTGATTTCAATGACCTGTTGGACTATAACCTGGTGTCGTGTGACTTCAGACTTTGTCTAACACCGGCACCTCCGCATAAAAGGGATGCGAGGGCAAGTTTTTTTGCACAGCTGGTTGTAGGTGCCAGGAAAGCGCTGCCCAGGGGAGGTGGCAGAAACCAAGACAATAGCAATGTCTAAGCGGCATTCAAACAAACATATGAACAGGTAGAGAATAGAGGGATATGGGCTGTTGTGGGCAGATGGGATAGGCTTAGAATAACATCACAGTCGGCTCAGACATAGTGGGCTGAAAGGCCTATGTTCTCTTTGTGTATTAAGCTGTGAGAAGGGCAAGCAGGTCATTCTGTTGTGAGTTTTGATGTCAAATATCTGAATGATCTTGGCAGGTAAAGAAGTGACAAAAAACTGTCCAGCTTCCCGCTCAGATGACACCTCCTTGTATCCAGTTGGGGAAGAGAAGTCTGTGGAGTACTACATTGCATCAGATGCCAGGTAAACCACTTGTTCATCTGAACTTGGTTGAGTTAGACACGTTTAGTTGGGGAATGACGGGCAAGATAAGTTGGGTGCCGTAACTTGTTGGTGTGAGACTTTCCATTTGTGAATCACGCGCAGTGTTTCTGTCCTGTTTTATGAAGCCCACCCATGGTGTTTAGCAGCTAAGAAAATGCCTTGCTAATTGGCGTAAATCTTTCGGCTGACGGCTTTCATGCTAACTCTGTAGTTGGATAATTGAAGCGCGTAAAATTCTGGTTTCACAAATCCAGCAGGAAGGTATTGCCGTTTATGGTTTAAGAGTAGTCATCAAAGTGCATCATCCTGAGCAATACCGTTTGTAGCATCATGGGAAACAGTAAGTACCTTTTTACTCCTGGGTCTCTCTCCTGTGTATTGCTTCAAGTAAAGTAAGACCAGGTTTCTTTAAAGAGAACAAGGACTTATTATTCGCCTTTCATGGGATGTGGGCACGCTGCCAAGGCCAGCGTTTGTTACCCTTGAACTCTGTTTGGGAGGACAGTAAAGAGTTAGCTGCCATTGATGTGGATCAAGAGTCATGTGTAGGCCCGATTAGGAAAGGTTGGCAGATCTCCTTCCCGAAACAGCGTATCTAGAACTGTGATAGGCTTTTAACAATAATGACTGTTTGTTGGCTATTATTGAGAGTAGCCTTGTAATTCCAGGTCTACATTCTGCCCGTTGCCATGGTGAGATTTGAACCCACATTCCCCAAGCGTCAATATGGCTCTCTGGATTACTTTTCCAGGGCAATTACTCTACACCACTGTCTCCCAAACAGCTTGTATAACTTCATGCACGTGTAACAATCTGCTAAATCAGTCGACCATCCAGGTTGCAAAGTCAGATTGTTAAGGAAAGACATGAAGATGTCAGCTCGACTTCAATTGCTGCCTGATAAGGACTATTCATGAAATAGAGACTTTGACAACATTTCAGGGGAAAGTGCTCAGTTTTTTCTGAATTGAAATTGAGCAGGATAGGTGTTCTAACTCTTGTACCAATGGGTACCTTCTATTGTTGGAATTTCACAAAGCCGGTTTCCATTTTGAGGTACTCCAGATAGCCACTCCTGTTACTTTGTACTTCCGTTCAGCATGGACAGAGATATTGAAACATAGGATACTGCACCAGGGACCCGGGTTCGATTCCAGCCTCAGGTGATTGCCTGTATGGAGTTTGCACATTCTCCCCAGGTCTGCGTGGGTTTCCTCTGAGTGCTCTGGTTTCCTCCCAGAGTCCAAAGATGTGCAGGTTAGGTGAATTTGCTGTGCTAAATTACCCATAGAGTGCAGGTTAGGTGGATTACACATGGAAAATGCAGGGTTATGGGTACAGGGGTGGGTCTGGGTGGGCTGCACGGAAGAGGGTTGGTGTAATAACTACATAGAGGTTGGGTCCCATACTAAGTCACCCTTTATTTACTAGTGCACAGTACACTGGTTGTGACCAGCCAGCTTGGAGTCTGTTCTCAAACTGAGGAGATTTTAATCTCCTGGTTATATTTTGCAAACATGAATAGAAAAAATAAGATCAAAGAAAACCTTGAATAAATAGGTTTCAATCCATTAAATACAATTCCAGTTGTACAAAGAAAATCAAACCTTGTGTGATCAACAATCCAAACCATTGCACTCTTTCAAAACAAACTTGTCTCAGTTTATTTTCCTCCAAAAGTAAAAAAAAATGCAGTGCAGTGCATTCAATTGAAGCCTGAGGTTTGAAGCTCAATTCACATGACATCATATGCAGGGCTGTCAGACCACGCTTGAAGGCCTGGCCCACACACACAGGCCCAGTCTGAGGCCTACGCACTGAAGCAATGGCACAGGGCCGAATCCCATCACCAAATCACCGTTTGTTCACTAGTGCATCAATACACTGGGTGTAGCCAGCCAGCTCAGAGTCAGTTGAGGAGATTCTAATCTCCTGGTAATTTCCCTTTCTTTAAGAAAAGGAAGACAATGTCCCAGACCAAGAGGACTTCTCCCCACCATACACTCACTGTACACAGCCAACTCGGAGTCAGTTCTCAAACTGAGAGGTTCTGATCTCCTGGTAATATTGACCAACCAAGGCTTTCCTGATTAGCCCAGTTTAACAACCCTAATCACTGAGGTACAGCTGATCCGAATCACTACAGTCGGTGTAATCTCGATGGGCTGAATGGCCTGATTCTATGAGCGAACGGGGACGTAGCTGCTTGGGCATCAGTTAACACTTTTTAAAATGAATAACAAGAAACAATGGCACAGTGAGTGTGTCACTGAATCAATAATCCTGAAAGTGCGGCTCATTTTCTGGATTTAAATCCCAGCTGGTAGAATTTAAATGTGAATAACTGTTCTGATATTGAAAGCTAATCTCGTCAACTGGAACCATAAAACTACCAGTGATTGTTGCAAAAACCCATCTGGTTCACTAATGTCCTTTTTAGGGAAGGAAATCTGCCATCCTTACCTGGTCTGGCCTACATATGACTCCAGATCCACAGCAAATTCTTCATTGCTTTCCAAAATAGCCAAGCAAGCCACTCCGTTCAAGGGCAATTAGGGATGGGTAACTGATACTGATCATGCCAAAAAATATATATCCCCAGAAAAACACAAAATGACATAATCAGTTATTAAGGTTTAAAAATTAACAAGGATTTCAGTTAATTGTGGTTCCATTCTGTATTTGGCTTGTTAGTATTTTTTGTCAATTTATTAGTGCGTTAATGGTGAAGATGCGGGAGCAAGGTGAGAGTAAGAAAGGGATATAAGAAGGGAAAGCGTGAGAGAAGAGAACAGGGTGGAGTGTGTTAATGTTTGGTTAATCACATTTGGTTCATTTAATGTGTTTATTTAAAATTGGCACGAAACAGGTGGTGGCTCTTAATTGTCAGTGCAAGCGTGCATAGAGCTGCTCCAGAGACGTATAATAACATCACTGAACAGGTTGATTGGAAAAATAGGTTTAAAAAAAAGTGTGCATAGGGTGGGGAGAGGGGGGCTCTTGTGGTGCTGTGATAATGTCTCTACCTCTGAGCCAGGAAATTTGGGTTGAAGTCCCATGTACTCCAGAGGTGTGTCATAACATCTCTGAACTGGTTGATTAGAAATTATCTCTGTACATGGGAAAGGGGCTGATGTGGTGCGGTGGTAGTGTCCCTACTGCTGGGCCCGAAGATCCAGGTTCAAACCCCACCTGCTCCAGAGGTATGTATCTCTGAACTGGTTGATTGGGAAATATGTACATACATCGAGAACAACTGCAATACTGGGGATTGGGAGCAGTTGTAAGACTAAGTAGTCCATAAACTTTGTCTGCAGAAGTGGATGTCTCAGTTTCTGTCTCCCTGACTGGCTTGGATCTGAATTGACAACGTGAGGGTTATTTGAGGTCAGTTCATTGTCCAGCAAGAACCAATCCATTCAGTTTGCAGCACAAGTGTATTCGGAAACTGTCATATAAACAAAGAACTAGAAATCTCAAACAAAAAACAGAAATTGCTGGGGAAACTCAGCAGGTCTGGCAGCATCTGTGGTGAGAGATAGCAGAGTTAATGTTTCAAGTCCAGTGACCCCTCTTCAGAAGAAGGTTAATGTTACCAATGTTCCATTAACCCATTTTCCCAGCTTATAAATAACCATCATCTTGGATCACCACCCCCAGTAACAAGGAAGGGCTGGTATTGGCACAGTAGCCAAAACTGTCCTGCAACATTTGTCTGTAAATACTGAGCTACATCAATAACAGGATCAATTAAATATGATTGCAACCAAACGTTGCTGTGATTTTATATTTTCAGTCATTAAATTTTGACTGCCTGAGCAGCTAATGAGCCACAAAATGGCAGAGGAGAGGGTGTCATCATGGAGAAAAAGGAATTCTGGGAAAGTATAAATGTCCTCCAGACAGAATGGAAAGACTTCACAGGCTAAGAGGAGAAATTACTTTCTTTTCAGCTTATTTATGACTAGAACACCCAATGGGACTTCCTCACATTTTAAATATTTTTGTTTTAAAGACATTGCATTTGCAGAGGTACTGTTCATGATGACCTGTGGTCTGGTGATGAATGGGCAGTATGTTGCCATGGCGATTGTTTTTCTTTCCCCCCCAGCGCCATCATTGAACACACGAACCGAGTGATTTTCCTGGAGGACAATGACGTGGCAGCGGTGGTCGCAGGCTGCCTTTCGATTCATCGGGTGGAACGCACGCCAAGTGACTGCCCGGCACGTGGCATTCAAACCCTGCAAGTGGAGATGCAGCAGATGATGAAAGGTAAGAGTGAGACCAATCTGGGCAACTTGTGAAAGAAACGAAAAACATGAGGGTGTTGATTGAAAGACAAGCGCTAAAGAGTGTGTGTGTGAAGTGCTTCTATCATTTATTAACCCATGGGTTGGGGGTGTCTCTAGCTGGGCCAGCATTTATTGCCCATCCAAGAGGGCAATTAAAGTCAACCACATTGCTCGGGATCTGGAATCACATGTAGGCCAGACCAGGTAAGGATGGCAGATTGCCTTCCCTAAAGGACATCAGTGAACCAGATGAGTTTTTTTTTTGACAATGGCTTCATGGTCATTATCCGACTGTTCTTTCCAGATTTTTATCGCATTCAAATTCCACCATCTGCCATGGCAGGTTTTGAACCCAGCTCCCCAGAACGTTACCTGGGTCTATGAATAGTCTATCAATGATACCACCAGGCCATTGCCTCTCCCTCATAACGTCCTTGAGGGAAGAAAATCTTTCCACAAACCTTGAAGGATATCTGCCATCCTTACCTGGCCCAGACCAACAGTAATCTGGTTAACTCTTAGTCACCCTCTGAAATGGCCAAGCAAGCTACTCTGATTGAGGGTACTTAAGGATGGGTGACGAATCCTGGCCTTGCTACTGACACCAAATCCAAGGGAAAAAAAATACATTTGAAAAAAGATTGGTAACTCAAATAAATCTAGTAGCAGTACTAAATAAAGTCAGGAGTGAGAATACAAGCTGAATGATGACCTGGAGGAATTGGATGACCTTATTTTATTTCTGCTCTGTCTGCTTGCAAAACCTCAGGCATCTCAACAAGACAAACATTAGGAAACTGCATGCCAGCGTTCTGCAATTTGTGTCTTTCCTCAAGTTCCTGACAGTGTTTCAGACCAAACCGATCTAGCTATGTTTGTTGAGCAAATAGTTCCTAAAACGTTTGATGTGAGCATTGATCTTCACCTGTTTTTAATCCTTCGCTTCTGCCTTTTTGCTGTTTGTTTTACTGCATGCTGCGAATCTTTTCTAATTCAGTCAGTCACTTTCCTTTTCATTTCTACTCTCTGTGATTTATGACCCAATTCCTGGGAGGGATTGGTCTCGGGATTAGGTTAGATTAGATTCCCTACAGTGTGGAAACAGGCCCTTCGGCCCAACCAGTCCACACCGACCCTCTGAAGAGTAACCCACCCAGACCCATTTCCCTCTGACTAATGCATCTAACACTATGGGCAATTTAGCATTGCCAATTCACCTAACCCGCACATTTTTGGACTGTGGGAGGAAACCGGAGCACCCAGAGCAACTCCGCAAAGACAGTCACCCGAGGCTGGAATCGAACCTGGGACCCTGGTGCTATTAGGCAGCAGTGCTAACCACTAAGCCAAATTGAGCAGAATTTACTGATGTTGAGGATAGCACGTCCTGAACCTGCAGTGTAGTTAGATTCCATAATAATTTTAAAAGCAGGAGTTGGATTTAAACATGAGAGGGAAACGTTTGCAGGGTTATGGGAAAATAGGATTACATTGAATTGGATAACTGTTTGAGAGCTTACAGGAACATGATTGGCCAAATGTGCTTCTTTAAGTACTTGTTGCAAGTACAATAACTAGTGTATTGCCCAGTCCTGGTTAATTTTATCAGTTTCTCTAGCTAAGGAAGGTTCAACTTGACATTAATGATCTCATTAAAAAATACAACATTTTTGCCGGGTTCAAGATGGTGGATGTATAACGGCTGGTTTTCCTGAATGTAGTGTGTCGAACTAGGGGAGTATAGAATCCCTACAGGAAGCAGGCCATTCAGCCCAGCAAGTCCGCACTGACCTTCTGAAGGGGCATCCCACTATACTCCCCGCTATCCCCAATCCACCTAACCTGCTACATCGCCTGTCACTATGGGCAACTTCGCACGGCTAATGCACCTGGACTCCACATCTTTGGACTGTGGGAGAAAACTGGAGCACCCAGAGGAAACCCACACAGACCCAGTGTGAATGTGCAAACTCCACACAGGCAATCGCCCGAGGGTGCAGTTGAACCTGGGTCCCTGGCGTTATGAGGCAGCAGTGCTAACCACTGAGCCAGCAGAAATTGGATTAATAAACTACAAACACACAACAATGTGTATTGCTTCCTGTGCTAAGTTGTGGGACCATCTGCCTCATAACAAAAAAAATTTCATTTGGAGTAAAGTTCTAAATTGCATGTCACATTAAAGAAGAAAGATTGTGTTCTTCCAAAAAAAACCCGGCAATTTTTCCTTCCACGTTCTTTATTGTAATAACGTAAATCAGCAATTCTTCCAGACAGACCTTGCGGCCATGTTGTTTTTCTGCACATGCACATTTGTTACTCCACCTAGTGGCTGTGTTGCTCATAAACAGCCAAAAAGCCCCGAAAAGAAAACACCCCACAAGTGAAGACAGAGGCTGTGACCTGAATTTGTTAGATTTAATATTGAATGCAGAAGGCTGTGGAGTGTGGGGATGGAAGCAGAGGATCGTTTAAAACTGCATCGAGCTTCACAGGAAAACTGCACAGACCGAGGACAGAGAGGTCAGAGCAAGGTGGAAAATTAAAATGGCGAGCGACAGGAAACTCTGGGTCAAACATGGCCCACTAAATGGTCACCCAATCTATATCCCCAGTGTACAGGAGGACCCCCATGTGAACCATGCATGTAGTAGTCTAGTTTGAAAGAGGGTCAAGTAAATAACTGGCTCAGTGGAAAGGAGTCTCAGACATTGGGTTGAGAATGGAGGTCTTTCCAAAACCTCCAACAATGACCATACGTTCGAAAATAATCTGACTAAGTGTGAACTCCTTTGGGATAATGGAAAGGTGCTATATGAATGCACATTGTCTTTTTTAGATTTCGCATTCCTGGTTAGCTATTGGGAGAATGGAGAGGGCGTCTGGTAGTGGTAAGGTTTGGCACTTATTAGCTGGTTGGCTTTTAATGATGAACTCAGCAGTTTCTGCTGTCCACGTTGTCAGTTGTCACTCTCTCGGTGCGGTATATTGATATTTTTATCCCATCGTGAGGAATGTGATCCTCAAATTGCAGATTCACCAAGCCACCGTATTCCATAGCAGCTTGAGCTAAACCTGCTGCACCTCGAAAAGAGACAATGTTGTCATGCCTTAAGATGTTTAGATTGATTTTGACACTGAATTACGAATGCTAAACAGAAGCTGGAGACAACATCCTGATAAATTATTACAAGCATAGCCTTGAGACTTTATCTTCCCACACCAAATCGTCTGACCTTTTATCATTAAATATATTTTCATGTGATTATTCTGCCTGACCTTTTTCATAGGAAACTACAGCTCCTTTATGCAGAAAGAAATCTTTGAGCAACCAGAATCGGTGGTAAATACCATGAGGGGAAGAGTCAATTTTGAAAATAACACAGGTGAGAGTCGATGTTTAAAAGTGCAAATATATGTTGTCCTCTCTGGGAGTACCACAGTTAGTCCTGTCTATGGCACCGTTCCAATAGAGTTCGTTGTAAAATGCAAAAGTGTGGATTATATGACTGAATCATTTCGGATTTTGATGTCGATCTGGGTCATTGCCATTGTAGGGACCCCTAGTGGCAGTAAGCCAACATGGCGGTGTTTGATGGAGTTGGAATCAGAGAATCCCAACAGTGTGGAAAGAGGCCATTTACCCCATCAAGTCCAAACTGCCCCTCAGCAGTCCCACCCAATACTCTCACCCCCGCCACCGCATGTCCCATGGTCAATCCACCTAGCCTGCACATGCCTGAATACTATGAGCAATTTCCCATGGCCAATCCACCTAACCTGCACATGCCTGAACACTATGATTAATTTAGCATGGCCAATCCACCGAGCCTGCATTCCTTTGGACTGCGAGAGGAAACTGGAACACACCCGTGCAGAAACAAGGAGAATGTGTAAACTCCACACAAACAGTTGCCTGAGGCTGGAATTGAACCTGTGATCCTGGTGTTGTAAAGCAGCTGTGCTAACCACTGAGCCATCGTGCCAAGCAAGGAGTTAGCATTCCTTCATACACGATTTGGAGGTCAAGACCCAGAGGACACAGTCTCAGAATAAAGTCAAGCCGCCCAGAACCAACATGAAGAAGATTGTAGAAAATAGGAGCAGCAGTA
This sequence comes from Chiloscyllium plagiosum, assembly GCF_004010195.1. Classification (NCBI taxonomy): domain Eukaryota; kingdom Metazoa; phylum Chordata; class Chondrichthyes; order Orectolobiformes; family Hemiscylliidae; genus Chiloscyllium; species Chiloscyllium plagiosum. The sequence continues at coordinate 8,911,601 of NC_057747.1, forward strand.
GGCCATTCGGCCCTTTGAACCACATGGAAACACGTATACACAAACACGCACACATACACTCACACACACCCCTACAGACAGACAGACACACACACACACACACATATGCACTCTCTCTCACAGACACTCACAACCCTCCACCCCAGACACACAAACACCCACACACTCACATGCACCCCCTCACGGACTTAGACACTCTATACTCACATACACTCACACTCACAACCCCTCACCCCAGACAGACAGGCGCACACACGCGCGCACACACACAAACCCACATGCACACATATACTTTTCTGGAGTGAATTTGTACTTGCGGAGTTACATTGTACTTTGCTCAAAAACTGCATGAATTCATGTAAGATCTGTGAACTCACTTTTTAGATTAGAATCAGCTAAACACGATGGCACAGACAGGGAACACTGGGGGCTAACACCTTCAACATATTATTTGGCTGACACCAATTGTTACAGTTAACCTGAGAATATAACATTTTTAAAAAAAATTTGTGATTTTCATATGAAAAAAATGAAACTATCATGGTATTCGAACAGATGAAAGACTCAACAAACAATCAAGATATCTTTCAATGTATAATTTCAATTACATCACATTGTAAACGTTTGCTATAAATTCTGTGTATTACGATTGTGTCCTTCACAACCACCTGATGAAGGAGCAGTGCTCTGAAAGCTAGTGCTTCCATCTAAACCTGTTGGACTATAACCTGGTGTTGTGTGATTTTTATCAATAAGTTCAAGGTTGATCATCTAATGCAGTCCCCTGTTCCTGTTTTCTCCCCCTGCCCTTCGGAATCCCTTTAGACTGAAGAGCTGTAGGTTATGCTTTCATGAAAAGATTCAATGTTTTGGCCTCAATGCTTTCAGTGGCAGAGAATTCCACAGGCTCCCCACTCTGTGGGTAAAGACATTTCACCTCACTCCTAAATGCCCTCCCCGCCCCCCCCCCCCCCCCCCCCCCCACGGCCATGCTCTGTATCCTAAAACTGAGAGCCTTCGTTCTGGTCTGACCAGTCACTGAGCACATTCCTGATGAAGGGCTTACGCCCGAAACATCGACCGTCCTGCTCCTCGGATGCTGTCCGACCGGCTGTGCGCCGCACTTTTTGTCTCTGATCTCTAGCATCTGCAGTCCTCACTTTCTCCCAGACACCAAGAACATCCTCCTCCCCGCATTTCCCCTGTCTAGGCCTGTTAGAATTTTATAGGTTTCTATGGGAACACCTCCCTCCAGCCTCCCAATTCTTCCAAGTTCTAGTCCAAACCGATTCAGTCTCTCTTCATCTATCAGTACTTGGAACCCAAAAATCGGTTTGCTAAGTGATTGTTGCACTCTCTGGAATGTCCTTCCCTCACCTAAAGAGGCCAAAATAGCCCTCAGTGCTCCAGCTATGGTTTCACCGAGCACAGTTGCAGCATTGCATCCCTTATCCTGCAGGTCGGACAGCATCCGAAGAGCAGGGAAATCAACGTTTCAGGCAAAAGCCCTTCATCAGGAACATTCCCGATGAAGGGCTTTTGCCCGAAACATCGATTTTCCTGCTCCTCGGATGCTGCCTGACCTGCTGTGCTTTTCCAGCACCACTCTAACCTTAACTCTGATCTCCAGCATCTGCAGTCCTCACTTTTGCCTCCCTGATCCCGTATTCCAGTCCTCCCACCAAGAGGGCCATCGTACCACTATCCACCTTCACTGCCTGCTGCATCTTTTAGTGACTGGTATGTAAGGACACCAGATCTTTTTGCACTCACCTCTTTCCTAATCTATCACCTTTTAAAGAATGTTTCTTCCTGTTTTTGCGACAAACTGGATAACCTCTCATTTATTCACATTGTATTTCACCTGCCAATCATTTGCCCATTCCTTCAGCTTGTCCACTCTCACCAAAGGCATCCTCCTCACAGCTCATCCTCCCATCCAGCTTTGTGTTATCTGCCAGTTATGACATTGAGTCCCTTCATCTAAATCCTTCATATATATTGAGGATAGCTGGTGCCCTAGCACTGATCCCTGCAGTACCCCACTCGTCGCTGCTTCTCACTTGGAAAAAGACCCATTTATCCCAGCTCCTTGCTTCCTGTTTGCAACCCAATTCTCTAACCGTGGGGTTTGTACTCTTCCCCCAATCCCTTGTACTTTATTTTTACAGGTAAATGCCTTATGTGGTAGCCTTATCAAAATCTTTTGGAAATCCCAGTTAAACCTCGTCCACTGCCTCCCCTTTATCAATTCGACCACTAACATCCTTGGAAAAAGAAATTCTTTACCAAGAGTGGCGAATGTTTGAAATTGTCGAACATGGAAGGCTATGGAGGTTTAGTTATGTTCAGCACAGAAACTTATTGATGTCTAGTTATTAAAACATCAAAGGAAATGGGGATATAGTGAGAAGATGTGTTCAGACAGAAGATCAGCCATGATCTAGGTGAGTAGCTGCCCAGGTTAGAGGGGCTGAATGGCCTATCCCCTGCTCCTGTTTTCTGCGCCTGGAGCGTCGGAGGCTCAGGGGTGACCTTACAGAGATTTATAAAATTATGAGGGGCATGGGTAGGATAAATAGACAAAGTCTTTTCCCTGGGGTCAGGGAGTCCAGAACGAGAGGGCATAGGTTTAGGGTGAGAGGGGAAAGATATAAAAGAGACCTAAAGGGCAACCTTTTCACACAGAAGGTGGTATGAGTATGGAATGAGCTGCCAGTGAAAGTGGTGGAGGTTGGTACAATTGCAACATTTAAAAGGCATCTGGATGGGTATATGAATAGGAAGGATTTGGAGGAATATGAGCCAGCTGCTGGGAAGTGGGACTAGATTGGATTGAGATATCTGGTCAGCATGGACAGGTTGGATTGAAGGGTCTGTGCTATTTCCTATGCTGTGCATCTGTAGGACTCTATGTTCCTGTGCTCAAATGTGACGGAAACTCCAGGCTGATAATTTTCTCAATGGCACCAACTCCATCCAAAATCCCAATGACCAATTCGACTGGGCGAGTTTTGTAAAAGCTGCTTGGGTTGGTGATAGCATATTGAGATGAAGACGTGGGTTTTCTCTTTCGTTGGTGACCGTGCACCAAGAGATTGCAGTCTCGGGTTTCAGGGGAGGCCGAGGATTCATTTGCTTTCTGGTGGCATGATGCAATTTGGTCAGTGTGTTTCGTTCAGCCTTAGTTTTTTAACTTGTTTCTCGCTTGTCTCATAGTGATCCTCGGTGGACTGAAGGATTCAATTAAAGAAATCAGAAGGTGCAGACGCTTGTTAATTATCGCTTGTGGAACCAGTTACCACTCTGGACTAGCGGTATGCTCCTGTTTTTGATTTTGGAATCCGGTGTGTGTGTTTCGTGCATTTTCCCATGCTGCAGCTCAGACAACAGGCTCTTCATTGTCTGGCAGTGCCAAGGACGTTCCTGCCATATCCCCATAGGCTCCAGCATCTACCTGAGGCCTTTTGTCATTGGCAAGACCGGACTCCAAGCCAGTAACTGCGGGGATGTCTGATAGGCCGTTACAATGCACCCCCCCCGCCCATGTCTCCAGGTGTAGGTGCCCCAGCACATGCAGTTAGTCTGTCCCGATGACATGCTCATCAGAGCCCCTGGGGGCAGAGCAAGTGGGCCTCTGCACTCTCTGCCTGGGTTTTGTCCACAACTGGGCATATCCCCTGGCTGGTGACTGACACAATACTGACTCTAATGTTTGCACAGTGTCGTTGTCTGAGCTGATGTGAGGTGAGGCGCGAATTAGTGCATCTTCCCTGGAGCCCTGGTCCTCTGTTTGCCCTTTCGTGTGTGTTGGCGCCAGGGTTGCCCATGACGACCAATAATCCCAACCACAAGACAGGCGAGGGATGCGAGGTGGGGAGGAAAGCAGAAGGTCTGTGATGGCTCCATCGTGACATCCTTGAGGGTGAGGATGAGGAACTGATCGAGAAGGGGCAGGAATCGGAAGCCAGCTGCCTTCAGGTGGGCAGTGCCAACTTCATTTGCCATGGTGCCTGTTACCCTCTGAGCCAATGACGACAGTAAAGGATTGGGTCTTTGCTGTTTCCCCCTCCTCTGTTCATGCACCACATGTGGCAAAGAGCAGGGAGAAGATTGTCTGTCTGTCTGTCTATCTGTCTCTGATGGTGTGTCTCTGGGTTTAAGGGATGTCCCAGTCAGGGGTACACTATGGGAGAGTCTGTAGGAGTGTGTTTGTGGGACTGGCAGGATTAGAGTGTCTGTTTGTTGTGATGCCAATGCTCTGGGTATTGTCACCCTGGCTGCTCACTCCACACTCTCTACAGGGTGGGTCCTGCTCTCTTCCCCCTCCAATCCCCCAACTCAAGGCCTTGATCTTGTGATGGAAAGTACAGGTTGGCAGCACAAAATCTGAGCAGCTCTCTCCTTTCATTGATCCACCATTGCTCTCTCTGAATGGGAAAGATTTTACAATGGCTTACATTGCTGCTGCCCTCCCTTTCAAAGGATTTGGTACCTTTGAAAAAGCTGCAGCTTCCTGCCTGGAATGTGCAGGGGCCACCTGAGTGGGAACTGCAGCTCATTATGACAATGGGACAGAGTTCTGTCTGATCCAGCTCGTTTCCAATTAGCATAGTCACCCTCCAAATCACAACCAAGTCTGGAATTTCATTCCCTATGTGTTTCCATTGGAAAGCAGCTTGAAAGGGGCCAAATGGACTACCTCTGATCCTGTGTTCCATTCTGTGCAGCCAGTAATTGACTGTGTGCTGCTCATTTTAATGCCCTCTCAGATTTTTTAAAATTTAAAAATCTACTTTATTCATTAAATATCTTTAAAACATCTTACTAACACAGTTTGATTCTGTACAGTAACATATGAAGAAACAAACATTGGAGCTTGACTGTACCCTGGCGTTTCTTACTTGAAAAAGACTATATTGACATATATTTGAGGCACTAGGAGGGTCCGATAACTGAACAGACTCCCATTTACCTTCAGCAGGAAGACCTCAGACAGTGATCTTTCCCCACTGTGCCTTGGCAGCAGCTTTAGTGCATCTCTCAGCACGTAGTCCTGGAGCTTGGAATGTGCCAGTCTGCAACACTCTGTCAGGGTCAACTCCTTGCTCTAGAAGACCAACAGGTTTCGGGCAGACCAAACAGCGCCTTTCACCAAGTTGATGGTCCTACAGGCGCAGTCGATGTTTGTCTTGGTGTGCGTCCCGGGGAGCAGCTTGTAGAGCACCGCGTCCTGCGTCATGGAGCTGCTCGGATGAACCTCGACACAAACCACTGCAATTTTCTCCAGACTTCCAGAAGGAGATGGGCTACTCCTGTTGTTAAATGTGTGTGGAAGGGTTTACATGTTAGTGGCTAATTTACAATGACTGGGTACCTCGGGCCTACCTCTCTCAGCCTACACTGCCTGATGTCTAATCGTGACACGTGGCTCCAGTTGGGAGAGAGCTGGATGGAGAGCGGGGCTCTTGAACTGGCTTGAGCACTGACAGGCCCTGCAGGCCTCATTAATTATAATGAGGCAATCAGCTCTCCAGAAACTAAATTTGTATGTAAATCAGGACACAGTTAGGGCCCACAATGTGATTGCTCTCTCCTAGCCACACACCACCTTCTGAAACTAGGGCACTGTCACCAAGCTGAAATAATTGGCAAATCTGCTGCAAGTTAGTGACACTTCTTTTTGTTGTTACGGTGTTAGCACTGAGTCTGTTGGCTTTGTCCCCTACTTCTTTAAGCTACAGGTTCACAGAGTCAGAGAGATGTACAGCACAGAAACAGACCCTTCAGTCCAACTCATCCATTCTGACCAGATATCCTAAATAAACCTAGTCCTATTGGCCAACATTTGTTCCATATCCCTCTGAACCCTTCCTATTCATAAAGCCATCTGGGTGCCTTTTAAGTCAGTGGTTAGCACTGCTGCCTCACAGCACCAGGGTTGCAGGTTTGATTCCAGCCTTGGGTGACTGTGTGGAGTTTGCATATCCTCCCTTTGTCTGCGAGGGTTTCCTCCCACAGTCCAAAGATGTGCAGGTCAAGTGAATTGGCCATGCAAAATTGCCCATAGGTGCATGGGTCAGAGGGAAATGGGTCTGGGTGAGTTACTGTTTGGAGGGTTGGTATGGACTTGTTGGGCGAAGAGCTTGTTTCCGCACTGTAGGGAATCTAATCTAATCTAAAAGTGCTGTAATTGTACCAGCCTCCACCACTCCCTCTGGCAGCTCATTCCATACACGCACCGCCCTCTGTGTGAAAAAGTTGCTTTTTAGCTCTCTTTTAAATCTTACCACTTTCACCCTTAAACCTATGCCCTCTAGCTTTGGACTCCCTCATCCGAGGGAAAAAGACCTACATGATTTTATAAGCCTCTGTAAAGTCACCTGTCATCCTCCGACGCTCCAGGGAAAACAGCTCCAACCTATTCAGCCTCTCCCGATAGCTCAAAAGCTCCAACCCTGGCAACATCCTTGTAAATCTTTTCTGCAGTTTTTCAAGTTTCACAACATCTTTTCTATAGGAATTGAGGTTGGCTAAGTTTTGTTCTTCACTGGTTTTCCTGGATATATCACCGTCTCCCACCGTCTCCCACCGTCTCCCACCGTCTCCCACCGTCTCCCACCGTCTCCCACCGTCTCCCCATGGCTGGGAACCACACAAAATTAGAGAGTAGTAGGAGTGTGGAATGGCCTGCCTGCAGCAATAGTAGACTCGCTGACATTAAGGGCATTTAAATAGACATTGAACATACATATGGATAATAATGGAACGGTGTGGGTTAACTAGGCATCAAATTAATTTCACAGTTCGGTGCAACATTGAGGGCTGACGGGCCTGCACTGCACTGTAATGCTCGATGTTAATGTCAGTGAAGACTTGTTGTGTTCCTCCACCTTTTATCCAGTGTTTCTCTAGCAGTGTTGCTGGGAGAGTGATGTCAGACACTCTTCCTACAGCAAGAGCGATCCCTGAGGACTTGCTAACTCGAAAGCAGCCACTCGCTGAACTGGACTGGGCTCTGTATTTATAAAGTGTAACCAGAAAGTGCTGGGAATACTCTTGACGATATCTGTGTGGCAGGAAGTGTTTCATGCCAACTGTCAGACCTTGAAGATCTTGGCCAATCAGGGAGAGCAAATCGTCTCCCGAGAAGAGGTGTCTTAGCATGCTTCTGCCCACAGCCCTGCTTGTCTCACAGCCCGTGGAATGTGCCCACTTGAGAAAGGTGCCCATCCCCACCCACCCTGGGGTGCCAAGAAACTGCAAATCAATACAGTCCTGCCAGTTCCCAGCTGATGCGGCACTGCCAAACCAAACCTTAGCCACACAGTTTGGATGATTGGTTTGCCAATCTCACAGTTGGCAGCAAGTGCCAGGCTGGAGGTAATGCCCGTCACTGGTATTCTTCAAAGAGCCTGGCTGCCGAAGTTACAGCTAAGGTTCTCTCTCTCAGCGTACCCGCTGTTGCAAAGTACCTGTGAGTGTACTGTGGAGTGTTTGTACAAGTATCATGGTGGGTTCCTGGTTTTAGGGTTCCTGAAGAAGGGCTTATGCCCGAAACGTCGATTCTCCTGTTCCCTGGATGCTGCCTGACCTGCTGCGCTTTTCCAGCAACACATTTCCAGCTCTGATCTCCAGCATCTGCAGACCTCACTTTCTCCTCCTGGTTTTAGGGGCTGGGTGACCCCAACTTAAAAAAAACACCATGTTTCAGATATGGTATTAACAGTGTAGCATGCACTGAGTATTCTAGTGACACTTGTAGCACTGGAGTGTTAGCTTGGGTTATGTTTTTTCGCTTTTGGGGCAGGACTTGCTGCTTAAAGTTTGCACGTGCTACATTTTTAGAAAAAAGTCAGAAACCTTTTTTTAAAAGACCTGGCATTATGGGAGTAGTGATGCCCCTTGTATTTCACAGGGATCAACAGAACCAAGATGAGTGACTGCATCTTTGAAGTGGTGTTACATTAGCTGCAAAAAAAAAAGGGCAAGGGTTATATGAGCAAATCTATTCTATTAAAGAGGACATGCGATCCAATTCTACCGTGAGCTCAAGAGAAGGTAGTCCCTAGGACGGGACAGTAGATAGTCTGGGATATTGTAGGTTTTAGCAGCACGGTGGCTCAGTGGTCAGCACTGCTGCCTCACAGCGCCAGGGACATGGGTTTGATTCCATCCTCGGGTGACTGTCTGTGTGGAGTTTGCACATTCTCCCCGTGTCTGCGTGGGTTTCCTCTGGATGCTCCGGTTTCCTCCCACAATCCAACGAGGTCAGGTGAATTGGCCATGCTAAATTGCCCCGTAGTGTTCAGGGATGTGTAGGTTAGGTGCATTAGTCAGGGGTAAATGTGGGTCAGGGTGAGATGCTCTATGGAGGGTCAGTGTGGACCCAATGGGCCAAATGGCCTGTTTCCTGTAGGGATTCTGTGACTGTGTGGAGTTTGCACATTCTCCCATGTCTGCGTGGGTTTCCTCCGAGTGCTCCAGTTTCCCCCCACAGTCCAATGATGTGCAGGTTAGGTGGACTGACCATGTTAAATTACCCATAGTATCCAGATTGGGTGGGTTAGCCATGAGAAAAGCAGAATTACAGGCATAGGGTAGTGGGTGGGCCTGGGTGAAATACTCTTTGGAGGGTCAGTGTGCACTCAATGGGCCAAATGGCCAGTTTCCACACTATAGGGATTCTATGATTCAGATGTCCCCTTCTTCAGAAGGGGAGGGATGGTGCAGAGCATGCAAAATGTGTGCCCTGTCCTGGACCTGAAGGCTTTGGCCTAACTTCTCTCTCTGTGCCTTGGTTCCTCTCTCAGACACGACAAATTCTGGAGGAGCTGACGGAGCTGCCAGTCACGGTGGAACTTTCTAGCGACTTCCTGGATCGTAGTACGCCCGTATTCCGGGACGACGTGTGCTTTTTCCTCAGCCAATCAGGTACCGCGCAGCATTTATAATGCAGTCTTTGAGACAGGTGCTGGTTTTCAACACGGATGGTCCACATTTATGAAGGTTATCCGGCACTGGACCACTCCTGGACTTTTCTCCATGCATAGATTTTCCGAGAATTGCTCATGGCTGGTAAAAGCAGGATTTATTGCCCGTCCTCCGTTCCCTGGGAATGTGACGGCAGACCCTACTCGAAGTTCTGCTGTGCATTTGTTCTGCGCGCACACAAACTACGAGTAGTCTATTCAGCCCCTCGTTTTGATCTTATTGTTATGTGTACATGACATACAACAACGTGTACAACAAAATACAGTGAAAAGCATTCATTTGTTACCACACAATGGTGCCATTTTGAATAATTTAAGAATAAAGGGTGAATTGATTATAACCTCAAATCCACCTTCCCGCCACTCCTGATAACTTTACATTCCCTTATTTAAAAATAATCCATTCAGCTTTCCCTTTAAGATATTTAAGAATTTTGTTTCAGAATAAAAGGTCTAAAGCCCTCGAAAGAAAATATTCACCTTATCTCTGTTTAAAATGGGCTCCCCCTGATTTTTAAACAGTGACATCGCAGTTTTGATAATGCTGGGAAAGGAGACCTTCCAGTCCACATCTATCATGACAAGACTCCCTCCGTGTCATACATTCCACTCAAGTCACTTCTAAGCTGCAGCAGATATAAGTCAAGAGTGTGGTGTTGGAAAAGGAAAGCAGATCAGACAGCATCCGAGGAGCAGGCGAATCGGATAGGTGGGAAGGAAGATGGACAGGTAAGACAGGTCATGAGGACGGTGTTGAGCTGCAAGGTTGGAAGTGGGATAAGGTGGGGGGAGGGGAAATGAGGAAACTGGTGAAGTCCACATTGATGCCTTGGGGTTGGAGGTTCCCAAGGCGGAATATGAGGCGTTCTTCCTCCAGGTGTCAGGTGGTAGGGATTTGGTGATGGAGCAGGCCCAGGACCTGCATGTCCTCGGCGGAGTGGGAGGGGGAGTTGAAATGTTCGGCCACGGGGCGATGGTGTTGGTTGGTGCAGGTTTCCCGGAGATGTTCTCTGAAGCTCTGCGAGTAGGCGTCCTGTCTCCCCAACGTAGAGGAGGCCACATCAGGAGCAACAAGTACAGTAAATGATGTGTGTGGAAGTGCAGGAAAAACTCTGATGGATATGGAAGGCTCCTTTGGGGTCTTGGATGGAGGTGAGGGAGAGGTGTGGGCACAGGTTTTGCAATTCTTGCGGTGGAAGGGGAGGGTGGGTTGGTAGGGGGCGTAGACCTGACAAGGGAGTCGCGGAGGGAATGGTCTTTACAGAAAGTGGATGCGGTGGGGAGGGAAATATACCTGTCTTTTTTGTCTTTTTTAAATCTCTCTCCTCTCACCTTAAAAATGTGCCCCCAATCTTGAAATCCTTCATCTGAGGGCAAAGGCAATGACTATTAACTCGATTTATACCCCTCGTTTAATCATGTCAAAACCTAACCAGGTGAAAGCAGGTTTGATATCTTTAATGGCCTTGTGATTATCATGTGCTTTCTTTGGATTAAAAAGCTTTTGGATTTCGCGTTTTGTAAACAACACGAATTTAGGCTTATGTAAATTGGTCCATTTTCAAGGTGCCTGGAACCAAATGAATAAAACAAGTTACATTGAAAGAAGTTGAATACTGTAGAAGAGCGAGATACTTAGTTGAAATGTTTTTGTCTTACATCAGGGCAAATGCAAGAATGCTAAATTTTAATAGATCACAACAATTTTTATATTGCAGGAGGAAAAGGTGCTGAATGGGTCCCTGTGCATGAATGTATGTTGCTCATTTCCCCTCCCCCCACCTTATTCCTGAAGAAGGGCTTATGCCCGAAACGTCGATTCTCCTGTTCCTTTGATGCTGCCTGACCTGCTGCGCTTTTCCAACAACACATTTTTAAGCTCTGAAACCCAGCATCTGCAGTCCTCACTTTCTCCGAGCAGAAATGAGCCATGTTATGAGCTTGAAAATGTGTTGCTGGAAAAGCGCAGCAGGTCAGGCAGCATCAAAGGAACAGGAGAATCGACGTTTCGGGCATAAGCCCTTCTTCAGGAATCATTCCTGAAGAAGGGCTCATGCCCGAAACGTCGATTCTCCTGTTCCTTGGATGCTGCCTGACCTGCTGCGCTTTTCCAGAAACACATTTTCAGCTCTGATCTCCAGCATCTGCAGTCCTCACTTTCTCCTCCATGTTATGAGCTTGTCTGAAATTGCTTGTTCACTTGGGATTGTTCAGCAATTTCTGACCAACTGTGGAATCCTGTGTAATAGTGGGCATAGGGTTTTGCAAATTGATTTTTGATCCCAGGGGTGTGGTGTGTCGAGGGGGCACAGGCGTCCTGAGGTGGGCACCCTCCTCAGCTTGACCTTCCACATTGGCTCAGAGGCGGGCAGGGGTGGACGGGTTGGGTGGGGGCAGTGCATACATGTGGTTCCACCTCTGATTGTATATCTGCTGACACTGTCCTGCCTCCTCATGAGGAACGGCTGCCTCAGTGAGGACAACATTCCTTGTTCCCCTGTTGCCCTCACTGTTTGTTGGACCCAAAGGTGAGGGGAATGGAGTTGCAGGTCCATTCGCACTCGGCCAGGCGCTCCAGCTTCCCAGTGGTGTTGCTGCCTCCAGCCTTTGGGAAGCCCAGTGCCCCCTGAATAAACCTGCCCATTTACTCCTACGGCTGTGTGTGCAGCTCAGTGAAGACTTGCTGACACCATGGGTTGGGCCATGGCACCAGTCTAGCAGGTTTATTTGGACACACTAGCTGTCAGAGCACTGCTCCTTCGACCTGGTGAAGGAGCAGCACTTCAAAAGCTAGTGCTTCCAGTTAAACCTGTTGGGCTACAGCCTGGTGTTGTGTGGTTTTTAACTTTGACACCATGGGATCCTCCCCTCCTTGGCACTGTGCAGGAGCCTGTTCACCCACGGCAGCATACCTGCAAAATGCTTACATTCAAAGTCTGTGCGCAGCAGCAGCAGCAACCTCGGCTCAGAAGTCAACAGGGCGAACTGTGCACAGACCCTCAGACTGTATGTTCTCCAAAACTACTGTACACCCCCTTACCTTTCTGCTCTCGGGCTCCTGCACAACACGTTTTTTAAAAAATTCTCGTTCTTGTTTTCTTGTCTATTTGTGACCTTGCCCATTGCTATTTATCTCTGTAATCTCCTTCTGCCACTCAATTGTCCAAAATATCTGTACGCATCCAATTCTGGCCCATCACAGATTTTAATTAGTTCATTTTGGCCATGTTTTCAGCTGCTGAGAGTCTGAACCCCCAGTATCCCTCCATAAGACTCACTTTAAAATGCTCCTTAAGGTCTATCCTTTGACCGAGATGTCAGTCACCTTGCCTAATATTGCCTTGTGTGACTTAGCATCAAATCCTGCTTTATAGAGCTCCTTTGAAGTTCCTTTGTGTAATTTTTTTTCATCTTTTAAGTGTTGTATAAATATATTTGATCTCCAGTCCCAATACTTCTTTGTCTGTGGCTCAGTGTCAATGTGTTTTCTTGCGATGTCTTGTTGCAGTAATGGCACGATATAAATGTAAGTTGCTAAAAGAGAGACATAAAGATCTATCTTAGTTTGTTTTTGTGTGCTGAACTGCTGCCTAATGTTTTAAAGTGTCTTTATCGATGCAGTCTTGAGGCTGATGGGATGCTGTGGAGAGCGATCTTAATTAATTTCTCAGCACGGCGGCTGGTTAACCTGCACTTTATTGTTCTCCAGGTGAAACCGCAGACACTTTAATGGCCTTGAGATACTGCAAAGGGAGACGAACCCTGACTGTTGGCATCACCAACACAGTGGGCAGTTCGATCTCCCGAGAGACCGACTGTGGTGTCCACATCAACGCCGGACCAGAAATCGGTGTGGCAAGTACCAAGGTATGGGGCTTTGCACACACAAATATCTCTAGTGTGGTCAGGCAGGATGACAGCTTAAACCAGTCACCTCGATGCAATTGGGAGACGTTTGGCTCCAGTTATTTTGTATGTGGATTGGAATCTTAAAGCACAGTAGGGGCCATGCAATCCATTCTGCCTTTGCCTGCACTTCAAAGAAATGATCCAGTTGGTCCTATTCCTCCTGCCTTGTCTCAGTGCCCTGAATTTCTTGCAAGCATCTATATGTAATCTGCTTCCACTATCCTTACCTGGTTGGTAAATTGCTGCATGTCAAAAATAAATTTGTTCTCTACTCCCGAAAATCTTAGAATCTCCACAGTGTGGCAACAGGCCTTTCGGCCCATTGAGTTCATACCAACCCTCCGAAGAGCATCCCACCCAGAACCCTCTATCCCTGTAACCCATGGCTATTCTACCTAACCTACACTTCCCTGGACACTAGGGGCAATTTAGCATGGCCAGTTCACCTAACCTGCACATCTTTGGACTGTGGGAGGAAACCGGAGCAAACCCATGCAGACACGAGGAGAATGCGCAAACTCCACGCAGACAGTCACCCGAGGATGGAACCAAACCAGAGTCCCTGGCACTTTGAGGCAGCAGTGCTATCATGCCGCCAAATATCCCAGACTATCTACTGTCGTGTCCTAGGGACTACCTTCTCTCGAGCTCACAGTAGAATTGTCTCACATGTCCTCTTTAATAGAATAGATTCCTCATAAAACCCATGCCCACTTTTCTTGTAGTTAATGCGACATCACTTCAAAACTGCAGTCACTAATCTTGGTTCTGTTGATCTTTGTGAAAGACAAGACGCATCACTACTCCCTTAAGTGCTCACCACTGAGCCATTGGACCTCTGGTTCTTCTATTGTTTATGTTCAATCTGTTGTCTATCTGCTGCTTTCATTACCGATTCTATCTAATGGAGTCATTACGCCCACAAACTCTGCCACAAAGCATTATCTGTTTGAGCCCTTCAGTCAAATAACCCTTTTACCCTCTGTACTTATCTCTGTTACTGAAGCATCTCAGAGAGTGGTGGGAATTTGGAATTCATAGTAACTCTAAGTAACAGGGAGCTCTGGAGTGGAGACAGAGTTTAGAATGTGGTTCATGGTATGGCTGGTTAGAAACCCTCAACATTTAAGAAGTATTTAGATATACAGGTGCAATGCGAAGGCTGTGGGTCCAAGTGCTGCAAAATGGGGATAGAATAGTTAGATGGTTGCCTTTGGCGCACACTCGATGGGCCGAAGGGCCTTTTTCTATTCTGCAGACCTCTGACTCTATGGCCCCTATTTTAACTCGAGTAAATCTCTACACTCTCACCAAGAACTTGACGTCATTCCAAAAGTATGATGCCCAGAACTGGGCATTGTTTATAGCTGCAGTCTAACCCATGATTAATTTTCTATTTACTATAACTCGCTGTTGTTTAAATGTCACTGTACATAAAGTCCTACTTGTTATTCTTTTTTACCAGCAGCTCTGAAGTAAATGCTTGAATTTTCGGTCAGTTTGCTATTCTCAGTTCAGTGTTCAAAACCCCTGTTCTTCATTGACTGATACCATGAACCACATTCTAAATTCTGTCTCCTCTCCAGGGTTCCCTGTTACTTAGAACTGTTGGGGTGAACTACAAAGGCAAAATGTCATCATAAAATTTCCTGTATCAATCCTCATTATATTGTAATAGAGTCATCGAGATGTACAGCATGGAAACAGACCCTTCAGTCCAACCCGTCCATGCCGACCAGATATCCCAACCCAATCTAGTCCCACCTGCCATCACCCGGCCCATATCCCTCCAGACCCTTCCTATTTATATACCCATCCAAATGCCTCTTAAATGTTGCAATTGTATCAGCCTCCACCACATCCTTTGGCAGCTCATTCCATACACGTGATGCAACTTTGTACATGGTTGTTTTTCAGAAAATAGAGGAGTGTTTCCTGCTGTTGTATTAGACAAAGGACATCAGTACAGGGAGATTTAATGTTTTTTCATTCCCATTACAGGGTTGAATGAAAATTGCAGGATTGCTGGAGACAACATGTAAAGTTTCCAACTGCCCTGTAATGACAATTACCCTCTGTGCTTTTCCTTAATGAAATGTGATTGTATCTGATGCCCATCTCTGGATGCCCTTGAGAAGGGAGTGCATTCCATGTTTGTTTGAAAAAATCATAGAATCCCTATAGTATGGAAACAGGTCATTCAGCCCTACAAGTCCACACCAACCCTGTGAACAGTAATCCACCCAGACCCATTCCTCTACCCTATTACTCTACATTTACCCCTAACTAATGCACCTAACCTACACATCCCTGAACACTATGGGCAACTTTAGCATGTCCAATTCACCTAACCTGCACATCTTTGGATTGTGGGAGGAATCCAGAGCACCTGGAGGAAACTCAAGCAGACATGGGGAGAATGTGCAAACTCCACGCAGACAGTTGTCCCAGTATGGAGTCGAACCCGGATCCCTAGCGCTTTGAGGCAGCAGTGCTAACCACTCAGCCATCGTGACTTGCAATACTGTTAGGATGGGAGTTCCAACATTTTCACCCCGTGACAGTGACGGAATTGCAATCTATTCCCAAGTCAGAATGATGTGTGGCTTGGAGGGCAAGCTGGTAGTGTTTCCATATATAGAGTCATACAGCAACGGAAACAGACCCTTTGGTCCAACCAGTCCATGCCAACCACAATCCCAAACTAAACTAGTCCCACCTGCCTGCTCCAGGCCAATATCCCTCCCAACCTTTCCTATTCATGGACTTATCCAAATGTCTTTTAAACGTTGCAATAGCACTCGCATCCACCACTTCCTCAGGAAGGTCATTCCATTTGGGAACCACCCTCTGTGTAAAAACATTTGCCCCTCATGTCTTTAATTTTAGTTTCTCTCCTCATACCTTACAAATATGCACCTCCCCCAGTCTTCAAATCTCCCATCCTTGAGAAAAGACACCTACTGTCAACCCTATCGAAACCCCTCAAGATTTTATAGACTTCTATAAGGTCACCTTTCAACCTCTCCAGTGAAAAAAGGTCGCAGCCTATCCAGCCTTTTTTGATAACTCAAGCCTTCTATTCCCAGCAACATCCTGATAAATCTCTTCTGAACCCTCTCCAGTTTATTCATAATCTTCCTAT
Organism: Chiloscyllium plagiosum; assembly: GCF_004010195.1. Lineage (NCBI taxonomy): Eukaryota > Metazoa > Chordata > Chondrichthyes > Orectolobiformes > Hemiscylliidae > Chiloscyllium > Chiloscyllium plagiosum. The sequence continues at coordinate 8,927,648 of NC_057747.1, forward strand.
AGCAGGATGACCAGAACTGGACACAGTACTCCAGAAAAGGCCTCACCAAGGTCCTGTACATCTGCTGCCTTTGTCATTCTAGATGTGATAGAGATCAAAGGCTTGGAAGTGACTCTTTAAGGAAGCTTGCTGTGATGTTGCAGTATAAGCTACCCATGTCACACTGTGTGTCAGTGATGGAGAGAGTGAATGTATAAGGTGATAGAACGTTGTTGAAGCACCACCCATCCAGGCAAGTGGGGAGTATTCCATCACACTCCTGGGTGGGCAGGCTTTTGGAGGGGGGAGGGTAGGAGGGAAGTTATTCGCTGCAGGATTCCTAGCCTTTGATCTGCTGTTATTGCCACAGTATTTGTATGGCTAGTCCAGTTCAGTTTCTGGCCATGGTAACCCGAAGGATGGTAATAGTGTTGGTCATCAGCAGGTCTCTGAGGTCTGTACACATCAGTGTCTTCCAAACCCAACATCAGTGTGCCAACACCTGCGGTGCTGGAAAAGCACAGCCTGTCAGGCAGCATCCGAGGAGCAGGAGAGTCAACGTTTTGAGCATAAGCCCTTCATCAGGAATGTGCTTATGCCTGAATTGTCGACTCTCCTGCTTCCTTGGATGCTGCCTGACCGGCTGTGCTTTTCCAGCACCACACGTTTTGACTCTGATCTCCAGCTTCTGCCGTCCTCACGTTCTCCTCCCTGACAACACGCCAAGCCAAGTAACATAATGCATACTTGTGAGGGAGCGGAGGCCTTTAATGTTTTGCCCAACAGTCAGTCTCTGACCACTGACTGAGAGGACTGATGGAAGGCTGTATTTAGAGGCTGCTGTGCACCATTAACTTGTTACACTCAGGTGCTCGGTGGAGGCAGGCTGTAAGAATTGGAGATTCTTTGCATTGGCAGCAAAGAACTGAATCTTAGGCATTTGAGCTACGTTGACAAGTAAGACCATAAGATATAGGAGCTCATCACATCTGCTCTACCATTCAACCATGGCAGGTATGTTTCACAACCACATTCTCCTGCCTTCTCCACATAACCTTTACTAATCAAGAACATATTTTATCTCTGTCTTAAATACACTCAATGACTTGGCCTCCAAAGCCCTCTGCTCCAACCACCCTCTGGCTGAAGAAATTCCTCCTCCTCTCCATTCTAAAGTGTCATCTCTTCACTCTGAGGCTGTGCTCACGGGTCCTAGTCTCTCCTACCAGTGGAAACATTGTCTTCACGTCCACTCTGTCCAGGCCCCATTCTGTAAGTTTCAGTCAGATATGCCCCCCTCCCCACCCCCACATCCTTTTGACTCCATCAGGGTCACCTCAGCCCAGAGGTACTAGTCTAATGGAGCTTTGCAAAATTGTCCTAGGGCATATCTCATTCTGATTATGTGCAATTCTGAAATGCTGCAAGGTGTTATCCTGAGCAACAGTGACCTTCTGTGAGGAAATTTGTGCTGACCCCAAATTCTTTGTAATAACATTAAATGAAAAACCTTTTGGATGGATTCTTTCCTATTGGAGTCTTTCCCTATTCATTATCATGACCAGCATTTTGTGCCCATCCCTAATTGACCTTGAATTGAGAGGCATGTTCAGCCACTATTCAATTGAGTGATTTATTGTCACTTAACAAATAAATACAGTGGAAAGTGTAATATATCACCATGTTTTCGAGCCATTTTTACTTACAGAAGATATTAAGATATAAGATTGAAATACAAATATAAACCACGTTCATTTCAGAGGGAGGATGAAAATCAGCCGTGTTTTTGTCAATCTGGAATCACATGTAGGCCATACAAGATGGCATACGTCCTTCCTGGAAGTTTTACAACAAATCATACAATCCCTACAGTGCAGATTGGGCCAAATGGCCTCCTCAAGTCTGCACCAGCCCTCCGAAGAGTATCCCATCTCAAGAGGTCTGGCCGCTTGCCCTACTTCCGTAGCCCTGCATTTCCCACGGCCAATCCACCGAGCTTGCATACCCCTGGACACTATGGAGCAACTTAGCATGGTCAACCCACCTAACATGCACGTCTTTGGATCAAATATTGGTACTTGTCAAGGCCCCATTATTGCAACTAGTTTTATTTTCTGGATTTGATTTGAATTTGACTCCTTGTCGAAGAGAATTAGTCTGGGCCTTTGAATTGCTAATGTCGTGACATTGCCTGCATGCGACTATCTTCCTGTAAAGCTTTCCTTAGAACCATACCTTTCACGCCATGGGTATCATTCTGGTGACTGTATTGTAAGTGCTCTGTCTGATTTAATGCCCTTTTTAAATAATAAGTACGTTATAAACTTAAAATGGAAAGTAAAGTTGCCTATTTTCGTTGCATTTCGATTATAGTTTTGCTCTGCGGTTGCCCAACCACCATGGACTAATCACTTCCCACCAGAAACTCAAGTTTTAGATTTAAGATACAACCCTCGCTGAAAAATGATTTATGTCAAGACAAGAAACTGATGTGTTTATGGCCTTAATGTGTTTCGGAGAATCAAGCATAGCCAAACCATTTGAAGAATGTTTTCACTCTTTATTACTTACTGCTTTCTAGTCCTGCCCTTTACTTCCTGCTCCCCCTTGCATTTCTTGGGAATTTCTGTCTGATTTCTCACTTCATTGTGTCAGCTCAGCTGAAGACAGTTTTTGACTGAAGTCTTGTGTCTGAGCTGTCTGTCCAGTGGGCGCTTTCAGACTTGAATCCAGTAGTCAGCAACAGAAAGGGTTCCCACCAGTGTTCTGCTCAGACCTGAAACAAACTGCCTGTCAGGACAATTCATTTGTGCAATATGTTCAGGTCATGTGGCCGCACGCTGTTTGTGTAAATCCCAGTGGCTGGGCACACTGTTTGTGGTAAATCCCTGTGACTGGGCACGTTGTTTGTGTAAATCCCTGTGACTGGGCACGTTGTTTGTGTAAATCCCGGTGACGGGGCACGTTGTTTGTGTAAATCCCTGTGACTGGGCACGTTGTTTGTGGTAAATCCCTGTGACTGGGCACGCTGTTTGTGTAAATCCCTGTGACTGGGCACATTGTTTGTGTAAATCCCTGTGACTGGGCACGTTGTTTGTGTAAATCCCGGTGACAGGGCACGTTGTTTGTGTAAATCCCGGTGACGGGGCATCTTGTTTGTGTAAATCCCAGTGATGGGGCACACTGTTTGTGTAAATCCCGGTGACAGGGCACGTTGTTTGTGTAAATCCCAGTGACGGGGCATGTTGTTTGTGTAACTCCCAGTGATGGGGCATTCTGTTGGTGGAAATCCCAGGGATGGGGAACGCTGTTTGTGTAAATCCCAGTGACGGGGCATCCTGTTTGTGTAAATCCCAGTGATGGAGGACGCTGTTTGTGGTAAATCCCTTTGTGTAAATCCTGGTGACGGGGCATGTTGTTTGTGTAAATCCTGGTGATGGGGCACGTTGTTTGTGTAAATCCCGGTGATGGGGTGTCCTGTTTGTGTAAATCCCAATGATGGGGGACGCTATTTGTGTAAATCCCGGTGATAGGGGATGCTGTTTGTGGAAATCCCTGTGACTGGGCACGTTGTTTGTGTAACTCCCAGTGACGGGGCATCCTGTTTGTGTAAATCCCAGTGATGGAGGACGCTGTTTGTGGTAAATCCCTGTGACTGGGCATCCTGTTTGTGTAAATCCCGGTGACTGGGCACGTCGTTTGTGTAAATCCCTGTGACTGGACACACTGTGTAAATCCCGGTGACGGGGCACGTTTGTGTGATTCCCGGTGACGGGGCACACTGTTTGTGTAAATCTCGGTGACGGGGCACGTTGTTTGTGTAAATCCCGGTGACGGGGCACGTTGTTTGTGTAAATCCTGGTGACGGGGCACACTGTGTAAATCCTGGTGACGGGGCAAGTTGTTTGTGTAAATCCTAGTGACGAGACATGTTGTTTGTGTAAATCCCGGTGACGGGGCACACTGTGTAAATCCCGGTGACGGGGGAAGTTGTTTGTGTAAATCCCGGTGATGGGGCACGTTGTTTGTGTAAATCCTGGTGACAGGGCATCTTGTTTGTGTAAATCCCAGTGATGGGGCACGTTGTTTGTGTAAATCCCGGTGATGGGGCACACTGTGTAAATCCCGGTGATGGGGTGCATTCTTTGTGTAAATCATGGTGATGGGGCACGTTGTTTGTGTAAATCCTGGTGACGGGGCATCTTGTTTGTGTAAATCCTGGTGATGGGGCACGTTGTTTGTGTAAATCCCGGTGACGGGACACACTGTGTAAAACCCGGTGACGGAAACACTGTGTAAAACCCGGTGACGGGGCACACTGTGTAAATCCCGGTGACGGGCAAGTTGTTTGTGTAAGTCCTGGTGATGGGACACACTATGAAAATCCCGGTGAGGGGGCACATTGTTTGTGTAAATCCCGGTGACGGGGCACATTGCTTGTGTAAATCCCGGTGACGGGGCACCTTGTTTGTGTAAATCCCGGTGACGGGGCACGTTGTTTGTGTAAATCCCGGTGAGGGGGCACATTGTTTGTGTAAATCCCGGTGACGGGGCACGTTGCTTGTGTAAATCCTGGTGACGGGACACACTGTGTAAATCCCGGTGATGGGGCACATTGTTTGTGTAAATCCTGGTGACTGGGCACGTTGTTTGTGTAAATCCCGGTGACGGGGCACGTTGTTTGTGTAAATCCCCGTGGTGGGGCACGTTGTTTGTGTAAATCCCGGTGACGGGGCACGTTGTTTGTGTAAATCCCCGTGGTGGGGCATGTTGTTTGTGTAAATCTCAGTGACGGGGCAAGCTGTTTGTCTAAATCCCGGTGACGGGGCACGTTGTTTGTGTAAATCCCCGTGGTGGGGCACGTTGTTTGTCTAAATCTCTGTGACCTTTGTATTTAAAATGGCAGGGACAGGAAAATGAATCTAAGCCAGTGTTTGTGTAAATCCCGGTGATGGGGCACGTTGTTTGTGTAAATCCCAGTGACGGGGCAAGCTGTTTGTCTAAATCTCTGTGACCTTTGTATTTAAAATGGCAGGGACAGGAAAATGAATCTAAGCCAGTGTCTAATTCAGAAACCCGTGTGCAGTGAGGTAATTACCTTCTCATGTAATCTACACGATTCGGAGTCCAAACTAACGTTTGCAGTAACTATAGTGTTTGATGATAAGGAGGAGAAAGTGAGGTCTGCAGATGCTGGAGATCAAAGTTGAAACTTTATTGCTGGAACAGCACAGCAGGTCAGGCAGCATCCAGGGTACAGGAGATTCGACGTTTTTGATGATAACCCTTGGTTACACTATGTTCTCTGCAAATCCAGAATCAACTCTCCATCTCCTCCTTGGCTGCCTAATGTGCTACAGGAGTTCTGGGCTCCCAGTTAACACTGGGAGTGCACAGAGTCATTGCATGTTCTGATCTGGCAGAGCCTCAGAGAGACACTTGTGTTGCCGTGTGCAGTGTGGGGTATGTCACCATGGCAACAGACGAGTAGCAGGCTGGCCTGAGATAGTGGGACTTCAGAATATGGAGGCTGGAACTAATTAATCGAGTGCGAAAGTAGCAGAGAATGTCAGAGAGAAATTCCCCTCCTGAAATCTGAACTGGGGTGGAAGCTAAAAGCTCCTGATTTTAAAGAAAAGCTTTTTTTTTGAGATGCTTGAACTTTTCACTGTCCAAGCAATGTTGGTAAACTAGTCAAGCTGTTTGATACATAAGCACCGTTCTTCCAGTGTGACTTTGGATGGTGGTGGCTGAGGGAGGAATCATAGAATCCCTACAGTGTGGAAGCACGCCATTCAGCCCGTCGAGTCCACACCAACCCTCCGAAGAGCATCCCACCCAGACCCAGCCTCCAACCCAATCCCTGTAACTCTGCATCTCCCATGGCTAACGCACCCAGCCTGCACGTCCCTGGACACAATGGGACAGCTGAGCAGGGCCAGTCCACCTAAGCTGCGTGTGGACTGTGGGAGGAAACCCACGTGGACTGTAGGGTAATGTGCAAACTCCACACAGACAGTGGATGGGATTGAACCCGGGTCCCTGGCACTGAGAGGCAGCAGTGCTAACCACTCAGCCATTCTGCCACCCATCGGCTAGAATTCCACCGTCCTACCTGACCAAACAGAAGGCATTTCATTGTTCCATTACAAAAAATTAGCACCTTGGGCAATGCAGCATTCCCTCAGTGCTGTCGTACCGTCCACATTGATTAATGTGCTCTGGTCTGGTAGTTTGAACCCATCATCATCTGGTTTCAAAGAGACAGAGCAGTAAGCTAAGTTTCTACTCGACTAGTTTCTGGTCAGTTACGTAAATGTGGTTGTTACAGTCATTCTGGCGTCATGTTCTGGTGTAAATTCTCAGTCTTGAATTAAGAAAATTTGGCTTTTTTTTTAACTTTTGTTTGAGATCAGTTTTGCCAGTAATTGGGAGGGAGCGAAGGGTTGCTTAAAAATAACTTCAGTCGATGTGAACTTGGTGTTGTGAGGAGTTTGTGACTGCACAGAAGATTACACAATAAAGACCGTATTCAGCAAGATTTGGCTTCCTGTAATTAATGTGAACCAGAGGCTGATTGGTGATTCAATCCCTGTGAGGGTTCTGACCGCTCTGAGCACATCTGCTTGCAGTTAAATTTCTGTTTATGGTAGCCTCCAGTATATTTACAGCTTTGTATCTCTCTTTATTGTGACCTGCAGTAGCCCTTCACAACACTTAGTCCCAGTTCTCGGGCTAATGGTTTCCTTTTCCCATGCAGAGCACCGTTAGTTAGTAACACCAGCAGAAAGCTGACCCAGAGCTTGCAAAGGGAACCCACTACAGTTTGGTCTTGCGACTCTTTCCCAGTTGCTCACTTCCACCTTTCTGTCTCAGGATCACTCGATGAGCAGAGGCATCCGGGTGATGACATTTTTCGGAAAATATGTACTGTTCCAAGAATATGAAGGTCGTAATGTAAAACACGTGTTTTCCGAACCATGAGGATGATTCTTCCAGCTTTGACTAATTGCAACCACTGCCCAGCTACACTGTGTGCACCGCCTACCCTGGTAGTGCCACCAAGGGGATCTGGGTTGATTGATATTCAGAGTGTAGATTTCTAACCAAAACAAGTGGAGAATGCCAGCCTGGGGGTCTCTCAGTTTATTGATCACATTTCAAAGGCTATGCTTCCTGAATGCTGTTGTGGTTCAGGAGCTTGCCAAATAAACCAATAGGATCATAAGAACAGGAGTAGGCCATTCAGCCCCTTGAACCTGTTTCTCACCTCTGGACTAATTCCATATATCTACCTCTGGCCCATATCCCTTAATAATGTTGCTTAACAAAAATGTATCTACTTCAGATTTAACATTAATAATTGATCCACTGCCGAGGTGGCATGGTGGCTCAGTGGTCAGCATTGCTGCCTCACAGTGCCAGGGACCCGGGTTCAATTCCCGCCTTGGGCAACTGTCTGTGTAGAGTTTGAACATTCTCCCCGTGTCTGTGTGGGTTTCCTCCGGGTGCTCCGGTTTCCTCCCCCATTCCAAAAGATGTGCATGTTAGGTGAATTGGCCATGCTAAATTGCCTGCATTGTTAGGTGCATTAGTCAGGGGTGAATGTAGGGCAATGGGTCTGGGTGGATTGCTCTTCGGAGGGTCGGTGTAGACTTGGGCTGAAGGGCCTGTTTCCACACTGTAGGGAATCTTAAAAAAAAATTTGTGGAAGAGAGTGGAAGAGAGTTCCAAACATCTACCCCCCCCGTTGTGTGTGGAAGTGCTCCCACTCTATCAGTGCATTATGACAGAGACCCTTCAGTCCAACTTGTCCATGCCGAACTAGTTCCCCAAACTAAACTAGTCCTACTTGCCTGCATTTGGCCCATATCCCTCAAACCTTTCCTCGAAGCTACGCAAGTTCTTTTAAATGTAAATGTAGCTGCATCTACCACTTCCTCTAGCAGTTCAGCCCCCACACAAACTACCGTCTGTGTGGAAAAAGTGACCCCTGTCCATGTCTTCCCCAAATCTTTCTCCTCTCACCTTAAAAATACCCCTCAGTTTCGAACTGCCCCATCCTAGAGAATTTCATTCATTCATCGGCGGTCCCTCACAGACAGGGATGACTCTCTCCCACTCCCAGGGTGAGTCCCTATGTGGCTGTACAGACCAATGCGGCGACCACAGGCTCTGTTACACCTGGGACAGGTGGTGGGCACAGGAAGGGGTGGGTGGGGCATTGGTGCGGCGGTGCACTCCTTTCGCTGTTTGCGTCCGGCTTTTTCCCACGCCTTCCCAGATTCTCCTCCTCCATTTTGGACGGCCTTGGGCCGGTGATTCCCAGGTGTCTGTGGGAATGTCACGCCCCACCCACTGAGACTTTGAGGGTGTCCCATGAAGCTCCACCCTAGGGAACAGACCCTGCTACTCACTCTATCCATGCCCCTCACGATCCCAAACCCTCCAGTGCCAGCAAATCTTCCCTGAACCTTTTGGAATACAAAAAAAATGCAAAAATTGTGCCCATTGATCTCCCCTCCAGAAAGGTACATAGAATTCCTATGGTGTTTCAGCCCATCGACTCTATACTAACTCTCCAAAGAGCATCCCTACCCCCTCTCTATATTTCCAACGGCTAATCCACCTCGCCCACACGTCCCTGGACACTTTGGGCAATTTAGCCCAGCCAATCCATCTAACCTGCACATCTTTGGACTGCGGGAGGAAACAACAGCTCCTGGAGAGAGAACCCATGCGTGCACAGGGAGAAGGTGCAAACTCCATGTTGGCACTTGCCTGAGGCTGGATTCGAACCCAGGTCCCTGGTGCTGTGAGGCAGCAGTGCTAACCACTGAGCCACCATGCCTTGGGCTTTAACTGTAGTCTTTGTTTGAAAAAAAAGGCATAAATTTTCAAAGTTTGTGACAAATGCCTTAACCAGATGGGGTATTTTATCGTTCTCAAGAACGTGATTTGTTTTTAACTGCTGGGAACTGAAATCAGGTTAGAAAGTGCTATTCCTGATAAATTGTGAAACTAAACGAGTGACTTTATTACCACATTCTATTCTCTCCAGGTTTACACAAGCCAGTTTGTGGCTCTCGTGATGTTTGCCCTCATGATGTCTGAGGATCGGATTTCCATGCAGCAGCGACGCAAGGAGATTATTCAGGGCCTACAGAATCTTCCAGGTAACGAATGCCTGCAAGAACACCCAGCGTTCTCTAATCCTGCTTGTGTTTCTCGGGTAGGGGTAAAACTTGCTGCAATTCCATATTTTGCAGCAATGTTAGAAAGGAATTCAGCTATAACCCTGCATTTGTCAAAAAAACGTTAACTAGCTTCGACGTTCCCAGTGGAATCTTTCCTCTGAATGTGCACATTTCTTGGTTGCTGTTGCAATGTAGAGTCACACATAAAGCACAGAAGCAGACCCTTTGGCCCAACCGGTCCGTGTCGAACATAATCCCAAACTAAGTTAGTCCCACTTGCCCATTCCTGGCCTATATCCCTCCAAACCTTTCCTATTTATGTAGTTATCCAAATGTCTTTTAAATGTTGTCATTGTTCCTGCATCCTTCACTTGCTTGAGAAGTTTATTCCCCACACAAACCACTACCTGTATAAAAATAATTTGCCCCTCATGTCTTTTTTAAATCTGTCTCCTCACACCTTAAAAAATGTGCCCCCGAGTTTTGAAATCCCTCATCCTAGGGACAAGACAACTACTATTAACCCTATCTATCCACCTCATGATTTTATAAACCTCCATAAGGTCACCTCTTACGCTCCCGTGAAAAAAAGTCGCAGCCTTTCTTTATAAGTTAAACCTTCCATACCTGGCAATGTCCTGATAAATCTCTTCTGAACCCTCTCCAGCTTAATCATATTCCTCCTATAACAATTTTAGTCAGGTATATTTGCAGATATTTGGCTGCATGTTTTCGTTGCAGTTTACAGTTGAGGCCATTATTCTAGGCATCCAGCACTCTTCCTCCTTTTAAAATTCTTATTAAAGCCATCCAAATCCTCACCACCCCCCTTCCTGTGTTGGTATCCTCCTACAACTCTACTACAACATGGAGAAAAAAACAGCTGCAAATAGAATCGAAAGAAGGAGGGGGGTGAAATGATGAAAAGGCAAAATTAATGGCTGTCTGCGTAAATGTTCGAAGTGCTGAAAATAAAATAAATGAATGAACAGCATGAATAAAGCTATGATGTCATAGCCATTATGGAGATATGGTTACAAAGACATCAAAGTTGACACATCAATAAGGCAGCATGTGTGGGTGACTTTGATTTTCCCAGTCTATATGAAGATCAAATTGGCAAAGGTAGTGATGGGGAAGAATTCATTGACTGTCTTTGGAACCATTTCCTGAATCCAAATAGGATCAGCTGTTTTGGCTGTGGTGTTATGTAATGTGACCAATTTAATCAATTATCACCGAGTAAGAGATCATCCTCGGGACCAGTGACCATGAATTTAGTATTCAGTTTGAGAGTGAGAAACATGGGTTGGAAACAAAAGTGCAAAACTTAAGTAAACACCGATAAAGGCTGAGTGAATGAGAAGCAAACGGTTGAACAATGCCAGAAGTTTTAAATAGCTTATGGAATGAGCTGACAGAGGAAGTGGTAGAGGCGGGTACAATTAACCTTTTAAAAGGCGTTCAGATGGGTATATGAATAGGAAAGGTTTCGAGGATATGAGCCAAATGCTGGCAAATGGGAGTAGGTCAGATTGGAATGTCTGGTCAGTGGGGACGAGTTGGACACTACAGTGTCTGTTTCCATGCCGTATGACTCTAAGACTCTGATTATTCTGCATTCCAACCTTTCTGTTGCTCTATCGATTATACCGGCCCTGCTCTTTGGAAAAGCCACCCCCACCTCTAGCAGTCCCACCCCACAGTCTCTGCCTCTGTAGTTCTGTTTAAACCTACAACTTTGACCAAAGTTCATGTCATCCCTCTTAATAGTTGCTTTGATTTGATGTTATTGTTTATTTGATTTCATTTGAATGAAGCACCTTTGGAATGTACAATAAAGCTAGGAGTAGGCTTTCTGCCCCTCAATCTTTCTGCACTCTATAAGATCATGGCTGATCCGATTGCAACCTCAAACTCTCCTACTCCTGAAACCGATTAGGCTCCTTACTTAACAAGAATCTCTTCACTCTGCCTTAAAAATAGTCAAGCCCTTGGCTTCCACCAGTGTTTCCAGGAAGAGTGGTCAAAAGACTCAACTCTTGAGAGGGGGGGTAAAAAAGTTCAACCCACCTGTTTTAAATAGGTGACCACTGGTTTTTGAACAGTGACCCCTATGCCTTAATATCTGGCAGAAACAAATTACTGCAGATGCTGGAATCTCTACTGAAAACAAAAAATGTTGGAAATCACAGCGGGTCAGGCAACATCCATGGAGAGAGAGCGAATTAACATTTTGAGCAGACTCGAATCATTAGAATGCGCTCCCTCCACAGATGCTGCCTGACATGCTATGATTTCTAGCATTTATTTTTGTTTTCACATCTCAATATCCAACCTGTCAAACCCCCTTAGGATATTGTGCACATCAATCAAGTCATTCATTAATTTTCTAACTGCAGCAGATGCAAGCAAGTCTCTCCCAATTTTTCCTGATAAGCCAACCTTCCCAATCCAGGTATTCATCTGGCAAACCTTCCCTGAGCTTCTAATATAGCGATATCCTCCCTTAAAAATGGGTGCACAGAACTGCAGATGTGGTCTCAACCATGTCTTATTCAACTGAACGGTAACCTTCCCACATTTGTAGTCAATTGCTCTTGCATTAAAGATAACCTTCTATGGCAATTCCTAATTACTTGCTGTACCTGCACACGAACCTTTGGAGTCTAGGGCATTAGGGCGCCCATATCCCTCTGCAATCTCTATTTCGATAATATGCTTTTTTTTTATTCTTCCAAGTAGACAATTTCACATGTTCCCACATACTCCAACTCATTGCCCAGTCGCTTACTTTGTTTGTATCTCCCCTGCATTGTCCTTGTGCCCTCTTCACTACTTACGTTTATATCAGCAAACCTTGCACCCGTATCTTCCATCCCTTTGTCTAACCCTTAAAAGGCTGAAATTAGGGGATCGACTTATACACGAGGTATTGTTTTCGAGAGGATGAAATTCATGTTTGGAATGAGTCAAAAAAATGGACAAACAAGAGCCAGAACACACTATAAAATAATAAACAACAAAAGGGAAAAGAATTATGGCCATTTATCTACAAAATAACTGTCTCCATTTTGCCTGCTGCAGTAGAACAGTACGGTCATACTGGATTCAGTTGCCAGTACCATAAAGTGCATGTAGGTCTACACATGCGTGCAAAGGTTAATAGGCATATTTGTAAGTGGTCAGGCTGTCTACCGGGGTATTTGTACAACACACGGTTCATGAAATAAAATCAGAGGAGCAGTAAAAACCGAAAAATATTTTGATATTATTTTATTAAACAAAGACCACATGAAGCTGTTAATAATATATGATAAACACTTGACATCAAAACACTAATGTTTGCAGCAAAAAGCTCTTCTCACCGTATCCCCCAAATATTCAGGGATAGTTGCTTAAAACAAAAGTTACCGGTACACGTAAAAGTCCATTGGAATCCTTCAGATTCACTGTCCTCCTCAGTTGCACCACTGAATAATTCATTCCCGTTGTCTGGGTCAAACATCTCATTGTATGGATCATTTTCATCTGCACTCTCAAGGGGATCATCAATTGATTTGTCATCCCTTCCATCTGACCATAAATAATCATCTTCCGTCCCATATAAAACATTAGAAATTCCACATTTTTGAAGGCTTTCACAATAATTTCAGTTTTCATCTCCTTCCAGGACTCTATAATCCAGGGCAGAAATGGCTATCACAAGGGGGCATAATTTTAAGGTGATTGGAGGAAGGTTTTGGGGAGATGTCAGAGGTCGGGTTCTTTACACAGAGTAGTGGGTGCGTGGAATGCACTGCTAGTGGTGGCAGTAGAGTCAGATACATATTAGGGACATTTAAGCGACTCTTAGATAGTACAATGATGAGTATGTAGGTTTGTCTGATCTTAGAGTAGGACAAAAGGTCAGTACAACATTGAGGGCTGAAGGGCCTGTGCTGTACTGATCAGATTACTTAGTGTGGAAACGGGCCCTTTGGCCCAACAAGTCCACACCGACCCTCCAAAGAGAAACCCACCCAAACTCATTCCCCTACATCTAACACTACGGCCAATTCACCTGACCTACACATTTTTGGACTGTGGGAGGAAACTGGAGCACCCAGAGAAAACCCACGCAGACACGGGGAGAATGTGCAAACTCCACACAGACAGTTGCCTGAGGCGGGAATTGAATCCGGGTCTCTGGCACTGTGAGGCAGTAGTGCTAACCACTGTACCAAACACTGTTCGGTGTTTTATGTCCTATATTCATGTACCTATCCAAATGTCTCTTAAACATTGTAACTGTACCCACATCCACCACTTCCGCTGCCAGTTCATTTCACACACACAACAATATAGCACCACAAAAGGTCCTTCGGCCCTCCAAGCCCACATCCAAACATTTTGCCCTTCCATATTAAAACTGTCTTCACTTACAGGATCCGTATCCCTCTATTCCCTTCCTATTCATGTGTTTGTCCAGGTGCTGCTTGAATGCTGCTATTGTGTCTGCTTCCAGGATGGGAGGGTGGGTCGTAGGGGGGGGCGTGGACCTGACCAGGTAGTCACGGACCCACCGACTCCCACAGCTACCTGGATTACACCTCTTCCCACCCTATCTCTTGCAAAAATGCCATCCCGTATTCCCAATTCCTCCGCCTCCGCCGTATCTGCTCCCAGGAGGACCAGTTCCACCATAGAACACACCAGATGGCCTCCTACTTTAGAGACCGCAATTTCCCTTCCCACGTGGTTAAAGATGCCCTCCAACACATCTCGTCTACATCCCACACCTCCGCCCTCAGACCCCACCCCTCCAACGTAACAAGGACAGAACGCCGACATTTCCGCCACCTCCAAACAGACCCCACCACTAGGGATATATTTCCCTCCCCACCCCTTTCCACCTTCCTCAAAGACCGTTCCCTCCGTGACTACCTGGTCAGGTCCATGCCCCCCCTACGATCCACCCTCCCATCCTGGCACTTTCCCCTGCCACCGCAAGAACTGTAAAACCTGTGCCCACACCACCTCCCTCGCCTCTATCCAAGGCCCTAAAGGAGCCTTCCATATCTATCAAAATTTTACCTGCACATCCACTAATATCATTTATTGTATCCGTTGCTCCCGATGCGGTCTCCTCTACATTGGGGAGACTGGGCGCCTCCTAGCAGAGCGCTTTAGGGAACATCTCCGAGACACCCGCACCAACCAACCAAATCGCCCAGTGGCTCAACATTTCAACTCCCCCTCCCACTCCACC
>NC_057747.1:8942120-8998880 GCF_004010195.1 Chiloscyllium plagiosum
CTCCCCCCTCTCCTCCCTGACCTATCACCTTCATCTCCTCCCCCACTGACCTATTGTACTCTATGCTACTCTCTCCCCACCCCCACCCTCCTCTAGCTTATCTCTCCACGCTTCAGGCTCTCTGCCTTTATTCCTGATGAAGGGCTTTTGCCCGAAACGTCGATTTTGCTGAAGCTCCTCGGATGCTGCCTGAACTGCTGTGCTCTTCCAGCACCATTGATCCAGAACCTTTCTTCATAGCTCAAATCCTCTATACCAGGCAACATCCTGGTAAACCTTTCCTGTAACCTCTCCAAAGTATCCACTTCCCTCTGGTAGAGTGGTGACCAGAACTGTATGCAATATTCCAAACTCACTACCTTTTGTGTGATAACACCTATCACTCTGTTGGAAAAAAATAATTGCCCCACATTGTCCTTTTTAAAACCTTCTCCCCTCACCTTGAAACAATGCCACCTAGTTTTGAAATTCCCTACCTTAGGGAAAAGACCTTGGCTGTTCACCCTATCCATGCTCCTCATGATTTTATAAACCTCTATACGGTCACCCCTCAGCCTCATACTCTCCAGTGGAAAAAGTCCCAGCCTATTTTTATAAATCAAACTCTCCATTACCAGCAACATCCTAGTGAAGCGCATTCTGAACCCTGTCCATTTTAATCATATCCTTCCTATAACAGGGTGACTATAACTCGGCATAGTATTCCAGAAGCAGTCTCACTAACATCCTGTACAACTTCAACATGACTCTACATGCCCTGTGATAACCTCTAACACTTTCCCTCTGACAGAAGTTAAAGCCCCGGGTTTGTAGAGTTCATCCCTCCCATTTCCTGCTGCTTCTGGGAAGTGGAAGAGAGGGTGGAACACAGAAAAATCACAATCACCAGAGAAGTGACACTTACTGCATTGTTGGAGCTAAGTGTTAACAAGCAATGAGTCCTGATGGACTTCATCCGAGGGTCTTAAAATAAGTGGCGAGTGAGATAGCTGATGCATTGGTTTAATCTTCCAAAACTCACTTTGTTTGGGAACTGTTGGATTGAGAGTTAGTAAACTCTTTGGGATTCTTTGCAACAGGATGATATAATTGCAAGTTGTTATAATAATATTTTGCAGCCTTGGATGCATATCAATACTCAGTGGTCGAAACCTTTTTTTGGCAGATTACAATGCCCCATACTGCTGCTGAGAGTGCACTGCTGCATCTCATGTTAAAGAGAACCCTTCCCTTTGCTTTTCAGACAGAAACATCAGCTGCTGCTTGACAGTAATCCTGATTACTGTTTTTGTTCCCTGACTGCTGTTTTTCTAGAGCAAATAAAGGAAGTTCTCAGCTCAGACGAGGAGATCCAGAGATTAGCAAGCGAGCTGTATCAGCAGAAGTCCGTGCTCATTATGGGCCGTGGTTATCATTATGCCACTTGCCTGGAGGGGGCGTTGGTGAGTAACGCTCAAGTTTCAGTCAGGGCCAATCGATTCTGCAGAGAGACAAATTCCACTGTGGGTAACACCTTTCAATAGCTCAGCTGAGTTGGTGTAATATCTATGTTAAAATCTCTGCCGTGATATTCTTAAGTCAGAGGACTTGTTAGTGTAGGTGTTGTCTTCAAGCCATGATAAAGATAATGCTGAAGAGCAGCAAATTTATTAAATGCCTTATTTTGTCCTCAGCTGATCACTAATAAGTATGTATTTCCTTTTACATGGTACTGTGAGGCTCTCTCAGTGTCACCGGTATACACCGTGGAAATGAACGCTTGGCTCTTTTTAAACTGGTACAATTACAATGTTTAAAAGGCATCTGGATGGCTACGTGAATAGAAAGGGTTGAGAGGGATATGGGCCTAATACAAGCAAATGGGACTAGGTCAGAATGGGATGTCAGCGAGTTAGACCGAAGGTTGTGTTTCTGAGCTGTATGACTCTATGACTATGTGTTGCAGAAAATTAAGGAGATTACTTTCATGCACTCGGAGGGAATCCTGGCCGGAGAGCTGAAGCACGGGCCCTTGGCACTGGTGGACCATCGGATGCCTGTCATCATGGTGGTCATGAGAGACCCCACCTTCGTCAAGTGTCAGAATGCATTGCAGCAAGTGGTGGCCCGTCAGGTAACGTTTGGTTTTGGTGGTTTGGTGGATACAGAGGGGGGCTGGCTGTGTGCTAGGGGCTCCAAGCTCTCCCAGCTAGGGAATTATTTTATTCATTCATGGGATGTGGGCATCGCTGGGAACGTGATTGCTGGCTCAATGCCAGGGACCTGGGTTCAATCCCACCTTGGGTGTCTTGTCTGTGAGGAGTTTGCACATTCTCCCCGTGTCTGCATGGCTTTCCTCCGGGTGCACTGGTTTCCTCCCACAGTCCAAAGATGTGCAGCTTAGGTGGATTGGCCATGAGCAATACAGGGTTTCAGGGTTGGGGTGAGTCTGGGTGGGACGCTCTTCAGAGGGTTAGTGTGGACTCAATGGGCTGAATGGCCTGCTTCCATACAGTAAGGAGTGTTTGATTCTTCTATTCTATGAATATTGCCAATCCCGAGAGGGCAGTTTGAGAGTCTGTGGGCCTGGAGTCACATGCAGGCCAGATTGGGTAAGGATGGTAGATTTCCTTCCTTGCTGGACCTTAGTACAGGGTTGTTCCTGTCAATGGTCAATCATCATTCGGACCTATATCTGAATTTTTATTGAATTCAAATTTCACCATCTGCTGTGCTGGGATTTGAACCTGGGTCCCCAGAACACTAGCTGAGTCTCTGGATTAATAATCGAGCAATAATGCCACTAACCCATCACCTCTCCGAAACTGCAGTGGTACACGTCACTCGGGTTGCTGTGGCAACATGGCATTTTTTAAGCTTGTAATCGGGAGCTGTGGATAGTGATGGCCGAGTTCTGATTACTTTCCATTATGTGTCTTTTCTGAGAATCTCTCATGCTCTTGCCATCCATTGTTGCCATGTGATTTGCAGGTTGATTCTCAATTTAGTTGGCCATGTTATGGAACGCCTCCCAGAAATCAGAGTTTATCACTAAGAGGCAGGGTTTTTACCCAAAATGCCTCTTGTTTGTTTAAAGCACAGGAAATGGCCTGTATGACCCTCAACGTGTTTATGACAACTGTGTAATGTTCACCCACCCAACATCCATATAAAATGAACAGATGGAAAGTCAGAGGTGCCTAAAGTTTACCACAATCCTCCCTCCAATCATTGACGTGCCTTGGCAACTTAGTGACTGATGTCAGAGCAGGACTTCAAAAATCTCTTCTTTGCTTGACTGCATGCGATCCAGGCATGTGGCAGCCAACAGTGAGCTCACACCATGCCAGAACCATTCACAAAGTCTGGAGAAGGAAAGACATTCGAGCCCTCCGTGATCTGTGTAAGCTTGCTCCCCATTCAGCAAAGATGGCTGAAACTGATCTGGTTTGTTCTGGCATTTCCATGGTCTGACTTGCCAAGTCCAAGAGAGGAGGCTCCGAGATGGAATTGCGATTTTAGTGACTGCAGCTGTCCAGGGGTTTTCCAACGATTGGATTTCTTTTCCTGAAATTTGTGTGGCTTTGTGTTTAACAAAACAAAGCAGTTGAGAGAGCAGATTCTGAGAGTGCCCTTGTCCCTTGTAATTTAGAGTCACAGTGTTAGCCAGGGCAGAAACAGACCTTTCGCTCCCACTCGTCCATGCTGACCTAATATCCTAAATTGATCTCGTCCCATTTGCCAGCATTTGGCCCATATCGCTGTAAACCCTTCCTATTCATGTACCAATCCAGATGCCTTTTAAATGTTGGAATTGTACCAGCCTCCACCACTTCCTCTGGCAGCTCATCCCATGCACGCACCACCCTCTGCATATAAAAGCTGCCTGTCAGGTCCCTTTCAAATATTTGCCCCCTCACCCCAAACTTATGCCTTCTAGTTTTGGTCATCCCTACCCTGGGGAAAAGACCTTTGTGATTCATCATATCCATGCCCCTCACGATTTTCTAAACCTCTACAGTCCTGTACAGCTGCAGGGTGACATCTGCAGCATAGAACACAGAAAATAGCAGCAGGGATAGGTGATTCTGCCATCTTGAGATCCTTTCTTTCCACTTTTCTTCACATGGCTTTCTTATCCCTTATAAGCGACATCCTCAATGATCCTTTAATTCGCGGTCAAATTCTCCCATAAACTCACCTTGATCTCCGACACTTCTACAGTGTTACAGATTCAACTTTGCACTCCCAGATCAAATCACATCTTCGCAATGTAGAATACAGAAAATAGCAGCAGGGATAGGTGATTCTGCCATCTTGAGATCCTTTCTTTCCACTTTTCTCCACATGGCTTTCTAATCCCTTATAAGCGACATCCTCAATGATCCTTTAATTCGCGGTCAAATTCTCCCATAAACTCACCTTGATCTCTGACACTTCTATAGTGTTACAGATTTGCACTCCCAGATCAAATCACATCTTCGCAATGTAGAATAAAGAAAATAGGAGCAGGGATTGGCCGATTCTGCCTCTTGAATCTGTACAACTACTTATCTGGATCATGGCTGATCTCCTACTGTCTCTCTAATGCCATCGCATCCTTCCGATAATGTGACGACACAATACTTTGCTATGCTCTCGCTAACATCTTACACAGTTCCTTCACAACCTTCCTGCTTTTCTATTCAGTGCCTCAGCATTCTGTTCCTTCAAAATTGCAGAGCTTAGGATAGCTGGTCAACATGGACAAGTTGGACCAAAGGGTCTGTTTCCATGCTGTATGATTCTGTGACTGTTCAAGACATGTATCCCACGTGCCTTCTTAATCACTCTATCTACCTGTCCTGCTGCCTCTAGGGTCAATGGATATGCATACCAAGATCCTGTAAATCCTCTACACTTTTTAGGGTCTGACTGTCCATCGTCCATGTATTCCCTCACCGTGTTTACTTCCGTGTCATTTGTGAACCTACTGATCAAACCTCCAACATTTCTCAGTATTCACGCATCATTCCACCTCAAACTAGCTTATCCTAAATGATACCCATTGAAGGTGCCCTGTGCTGTCTTGTGAGGGGTTGGGAGCTCCATGACTGTGAGACCCTACCTCCCATTGGACCTGTCACATGTCAACCCACAAGTTTATAGACACGTGTTGCTCTCATTTCCAGGCAGTAGGTTGCAGGAAATGTCTGTGGTTGTCCACATAGTGACAGTTTGTAGGGGGCTGTTGGAGGAACTGAGGTAGGGGGTGTAGTTGAAACAGATTTTGCCTGTCCTCGGATGCTGCCTGAATTGCTGTGCTCTTCCAGCACCACTGATCCAGAATCTGGTTTCCAGCATCTGCAGTCATTGTTTTTACCGTGTAGTTGAAACGTCCACCAGACAATGGTGGAAGTGTTCAGAAGGTGGCGCTGGAGAGACTGGGCAAGATGCGTTTCCTTTATTAGGAGGAGTGCGAGGGGGGGCGGGGAGTAGAATTATCAAAATTGATCAGGCACCGTGGACTTCAAAATCGGGGACAGTGTGCAGATTCCAGCCTCATGTAACCAATCTAGCAACGTCTTCGACTCCCAACAGCTGACTTTTGTGGGCAGTCATTAAGCCAAAGCCAGTTGCCTGAAAGGAGTTAACAATCTCTCAGGCTTGGATTTGCCCTATTGGAGCAACAGCTTAGAGATGTCAATGAGAAAGCTGAGCCACCAATCACATTGAGATACTCCCACAGACTGCAACTCTGTCACTAAAAGCACTGACTATCCTTCAGTTTTATTACATGACTTTAGATAGTGAAACGCTGATATTATCATATCATAAAAGTGTGGGTTGTTAAAAGTTATGGCACTTTACAGAATTGTTGCAGTGCAGAAAGAGGCCATTCAGCCTATCATGCCTGTGCTGGTTCTTGATACCTAGTGCTAATCTCCTGCCTTTACCCGATATCCCTCCACACCATCCACCCGTCCACTGCAAAGGATAATTTGACAGGCCTTGAGACCTGATTAAGAAGTAGGGATGAGTAGGCCATTCAGTAGGGTCATAGCTCAGCCGCACCTAATCTGAAATTAGGTTTTAGGATCAACGAGACTGCTTAGTAGAAATTATTAACTTAGAATGTTGTTTTAAAAACCCAGTTTTGACTTATTTGATCAGATATAATGTTTTCCAAGCTGCTTCTAACCAGACTGACAATGTGAAAGTAAAGGTTTATGTGACGTCAATGCTGCCTCAGGTTAGCAGTCTGGATGGACAACTGCAGAGTCTCCCCTGTTGGAATCCCATGGAATCACTGACAGCAGCTTCTGGATTTCCGTGTTATTCTGCATATGCGCTGACTCCCAAAGTTGTTGTCAGTTCCAGTCGAGCATTAACAGTGAATGCAGGTCAAAATCACCAGAGGTAAGGGGTCAGCCATTCAGGACTGAGATGAGGAAGAATTTCTTCCCTCAGAGAGTTGTGAACCTGTGGAATTCTCTCCCACAGGAAGCCGTTGGGGCCAGTTCATCAGATATATTCAAGAGGGAGCTGGACATGGCTCTTGCAGCTCAAGGGATCAAGGGGTATGGAGAGAATGTGAGAACAGGATACTGTAATTGTATGATCAGCCATGATGATATTGAATGGTCATACAGGCTCGAGGGGCCGAATGGTGTAATCCTGAACCTATTTTCTATGTTTCCATGTAAAATTCCGACCAGACCTGCTTTAATCCTTGACAGACCAGCCATCATTCTGCTGACTGGTGGTCAGTCCAGAACATTGGAATTAGAATAGAATAGGATCCCTACAGTGTGGAAACAGGCCCTTTGGCCCAACAAGTTCACACCGACCTTCCGAAGAGTAACCCACCCAGACCCATTTCCCTACCCTATTACTCTACATTGACCCCTGACTAATGCACCTAACCTACACATCCCTGAACACTATGAGCAATTTAACATGGCCAATCCACCTGTGCATCTTTGGAGGAAACCCACACGGACACAGGGAGAATGTGCAAGCTCCACACAGACAGTCGCCCAAGGCTGGAACCGAGCCTGGATCCCTGGCACTGTAAGGCAGCAGTGCTAACCACTGAGCCACCGTGCCGCCCCTAATTACCCAATGTGACATTGTATGTACCTTGATCATGTATGAATTAGCCAGGGTGAATTTACCCAGCACTTGTAGAGTCATCATCAAGTCATACAGCATGGAAACAGACCCTTTGGTCCAACCAGTCCATGCTGAACATAATCCCAAACCAAACTAGTTCCACCTGTCTGTTCTTGGTCCATATCCCTCTAAGCCTTTCCTATTCGTGTACTTATCCAAATGTCTTTTAAACATTGTAATTGTGCCCACATCCACCACTTCCTCTGGAAGTTCATTCCACACATAAACCACTCTCTGTGTAAAGAAAATAATTGCCCCTCATGTCTTTTTTTAAATCTCTCTCCTCTCACCTTAAAACTGTGCCCCCTCATGTTGAAATCTCCTATCCTAGGGAAAAGACGAGTACCATTAACTCGTACCAATAACCCCTTGTTATTTTATAAACTTCTGACAGTCTCAACCTCTTGCACTCCAGTGGCAAAATGTGAAAAAGGTGTCAGTGTTGGACTGGGGTGGGCAAGGTCAGAAGCTACACCACACCAGATTATAGTCCAGCCGGTTTATTTGAAATCACAAGCTTTCGGAGCGCTGCTCTTTCGTCAGGTGCAGTTTGGAGCAGCCCTCCAAAAGTTGGGATTTCAAATAAACCTGTTGGACTATCACCTCGTGTTGTGTGACTTCTGACCAATGAAGAAAAAGGTCCTAGTCTATCAGCCTTCCTTTATAGCTCAAACCTTCCATAGCCGGCAACATCCTGGTAAACCTGATTCATCTCCTAAATTGTTTTGCTATTCGTAACCTTGAAGATTTTGGGATGGTTCCTGTAATTGTGGAGTGTGAGCTGTTTCCTGGGATTGGGATCACAATCGGGAAAGGTGTGGCTGGTAGGACAGGCAGGGCAGGGATTGGGTGACGTTTACTCTGTAGTTTGTATTCCATAGGGGCGGCCCATCCTGATCTGTGAGAAGAACGATGAGGAGACGATGAAGAATGCTTACCGTGCGATCAAAGTTCCCCACACAGTGGATTGCCTGCAGGGAATCCTCAGTGTTATCCCTCTCCAGCTTCTCGCCTTCCACCTCGCTGTCCTCCGAGGCTATGACGTGAGTTGTTGCTTTACTCAAAATATAACACGCTATCGGTTCATGGAACGGATGAATAATCAAGAGACTTGTGGTTTTTTTTTTTGTTAGTTAACCTAATTTTCTAATGGACATATCATTTTCCACCTCTGGAGCAGGTGGGTCTTGAACCCCCTCGGGTGTCTCGGTTCCGGGAGTAGGGACACTACCACTGTACTGCAGGAGGGCCCCCCCGAGGAGGGTTTTTATCATGCTCAAAACTAGTAAAGATCACGTGTGACCCAAGAGTTAGCAAATTTTATCGCCAGTGTTGAAATATTTTAGGTCAGTTAGCTCAGCTCGTTGGACAGTTGATTTATGATGCAGAGTGACGTCAACAACATAGGTTCAATTCTCATGCTGGCTGCGGTTACCCTGGAAGCCCCACTTTCTCAACCACGCCCCTCACCTGGGGAGTGATAACCCTCGGGTTAAACTCGCCACCAATTGTCTCTGTCTAATGAGTGGGCAGCCTTAGATCCTCTTGGGAGTTTCCCACCTTAACACTTGGCTTCAGTGATGGAAGTTTGGCTGTAACTCTGGGGGCTAGTCCAGCTCCAACACTGGAGCAGAATGGATCCCAATGTGCTTCGGGTTGGGCTCTGAGCAAGTAATTAACAGCAGCCCATATGAAGGTGGCTGCAGAAGTGAAGCATTCCCTCAAGCAGGGATCAGGAAGAGCTGAAACAGCATCGTTCGCTTTGCCTTAGAGATTTGAAGTGCAGAGTTTTCCTCAAAGAAAAATAAGTCTTGAATCTCTCTTGTGTAAACAAAATCTCCCACGCATTGTAAAGACACTTGTGGCCTGGCAAGTACACTCTCTGAAGGAAGGCTGGCTTCGAATGATTCACTCGAAGGCTCACATTCTGAATGTTTTTTTAAAATCTTTTTTACATGAGTGATCCAAGCCTGGTGGTTTTCCTCTCACACACCTCTCTTCCAACACCTTTTACCCTCTCCAGGTGGACGACAACAAGCGACTGAGGAAGATTGAAGCAGATTACGTGCCGATGTGAGATGGCGCGTGATTTGTGAGTCAGCGCGATGGCTAGAGACTGTATCCACTGTTTGGAGGCCGTGTTCGCCTTACTGGGAGCAATGTTCACAGACAACGCACAGTTTACTCTTAGTTTGTATTTTTGGGCAACAGGAATTCTTTGGTCAACAAAAATAATGAAACTATCCGGGAATACACTGGCCTCAATCATATGGGGCGCGGAATAATTTTCTAGTCTATTATTTTCTAATGCTTAGGGCATTTTTAAAGCTCTTTCATACCAAATTGTTTAGCCACTGTAGCAGAAGCAGTATTTTTTGAAAACTTCATTGACATGGTGGTGATTTTTGTGAGACTAACGCAAATGTGCGGCTGGGAAATGGAATTTGTGTCTGTGTCAGCTCTCTCGACTTAAATTTGTTGCCAGATCTTTGTGTTAATTCCATGCTTTGCCACTGCTGTTTACTTTTCCCACTGAGGAGTGCGGGAGACCTCGAGTGATAGTTGAATAAACTTGGGAATGCTGAAATGCTGAAATCATGGAGATGTGCAGCACGGAAACAGGTCCTTCAGTCCCAGACGTCCATGCCAACCAGATATCCTCAATTAATCCAGTCCTATTTGCCAGCGTTTTGCACTTAAGAGGTCCTTGATGAAATTTGGACCCTGGACAGAGGGTGTCAATCTCCTCCAGTCAATGCAGACTTTATCTGTGCAGGAAAACCGTGGGGAGCACAAGTGCAGCGTTATCGATAATGTGCTACTGCCTGTAAGGCATCAAACCGGGAGACTGGATTCATAAAGCTGCCTCCTCATTCTAACTCTTTGCCCCTAGGATCATTGCATGATGTAACTGCCAGGTTTCTCTGTAGGTTTAAAAATCCTTATCTTCTTGACCTACATTTATGCTGATTTTGGGTCCCTCTTGCTGTCTGCTGCCTGAACAGTGAAAAGCATGCTGCATTATATACAGGATTTGGAGATGCCAGGATTTGGAGTGTTGGACTGGGGTGTACAAAGTTAAAAATCACACACCACCAGGTTATAGTCCAACAGGTTTATTTGGACAATCGGGTGGTTGATGAAGGAGCAGCGCTCCGAAAGCTAGTGCTTCCACTTAAACCTGTTGGACTATAACCTGGTGTTGTGGGATTTTTAGCATTATATCCAGATTATTCTTTGGAAACTAATCCACACGGGACTTTTAATAGATATTCCTTTGCTTGTGCCACTGCCTTATTCAATGTACTAACCTTTAACCCCTCTTCCCTCTTCCTTTTGGGCAGCATGGTGGCTCAGTGGTTAGCATTGCTGCCTCACAGTGCCAGGGACCTGAGTTCAATTCCCACATTAGGTGACTGTGTGTGTAAAGTTTGCACATTCTTCCTGTGTCTGTGTGGGTTTTGTCTGGGTGCTCTGGTTTCCTCCCACAATCTAAAATATGTGCTGGCAAGGTGAATTGGCCATGCTAAATTGCCTATAGTGTTAGGTGCGTTAGTCAGGGGTAGATATAGTGCAGGAGAATGGGTCTGTGTGGGTTACTCTTCGGATGATCGGGGTGGGTCGAAGGGCCTGTTTCCATACTACAGGGAATCTAATCTAAAGAAGGTAATTTGAATTTTATACAATTTCATTTCTCTTTGCTCTGTTACCATCGTAGTGGCAGATAAGTGACTGCTTCCTAACTCTGACTTCCCTGAAAGAAGCCAGAAGAATTATCTCACAGCCTGAATAATTGAGAGATTCCTAACTAACAAATAATATGTTGATCACTAAATCATCATTGCTGTGACTGCTGGACAGACTTCCTTGCTTTGGGCAGGGGAGCAGGGACAGTGCCATGAGAATGTTGGTCTTCATCTCTATTAGTTACCTCACGACCTGTCTAATCTCTCCATCTCCCTCAGCTATTTCTCTTCCTCTTCCATTTGGCCTGGGAGTGGGTGCCCCCAACCTCCCCAGTGCTTGGTGATACATTGCACAAGGAATCACCCTTCTGTTTGCTGATTATCCACTGGTTGGTCCACTGCCCTCGTCAGTCATTTTGAGTGGGAGCTTGGACCCTGGTTAATGTTTCCTCTCCCACTCCTCCCCCCCCCCCCCCCCCCCCCCCCCCACCGGATTAAGCATTCATTTTCTCCACCATAGAATCCCGACAGTGTGGAAGGAGGCAATTTGGCCCATTGTGTCTACACTGACCCTCCAAGGAGTGTGCCACTCAGACCCAGCCCACCCTCTACCCTATCCCTATCTCACCCCGCGTTTACCCTGGCTAACCCACCTAGTCTGCACGTCCCTGGACACACTCTGGGCAATTTAGCCTGGCCAATCCACCCCAACCTGCGTGCCTTTGTCCCACCAAGCAGAGAAGAACATCCGAAGTGGGTGCAAGCACCGTGGCCTGCAAGTTTTCCTTCATATCACACTGCGTCCTGAATGAATGTGGATCACCATTCCTTCACTGTCGCTGGGTGAGAATCCTGGAACACCCGTCCCATCAGCACTGTGGCCCTATCTGCACCAGATAGGCTGGGGTGGGTGGAGAACACCACCATCTCCTCAAGGGTAAGCTGGGATCCGTAATCAATTCCTGCCTTACGATGCCCACAGCACAGGGATGAATACATTATAAAAGAAATACAGTTGTTGAGTTTTCTACCTTTTTAAACCATTTTGAGTTCCTTTTTTTCCACTTTACTCCACCTGGCTTTCTAATCTCTGCAATTCGTTCCTCGCTTTCTTTTATCTTTTTTTAAGAGAGTCAGTGCCCTAAACTGAGGAGATTCTAAATCTTTTGGATTTATTTTTCTTTTTCTCTTCCACCCCCCCCCCCACACACACACACACACACTACCGCCTGACTGCAGTAGTGCTTATATTTTCCCCAGCACCCATGTTGTGTGTGTGCAGGTGTAGGACACAGTGAAAATCAACAGGTTTACAAACCTTTATTCATTTTCCACCACTCGCACTCTCTTATAAGGAACGTGCTCACCAGCCCTTTAATTTGGGGTCAAATTCTCTCATAAACTCACCCCGATCTCCAACAGTTCTACAGTGTTAACAGACTCAACTTTGCCCTCCCTGATCATGGGGCGGCACGGTGGCTCAGTGGTTAGCACTGACCAGGGATCCAGGTTCAATTCCAGCCTCGGGCAACTGTCTGTGTGGAGTTTGCACATTCTCCCTGTGTCTGCGTGGGTTTCTTCCAGGTGCTCCGGTTTCCTCCCACAGTCCAAAGATGTGCAGGTCCGGTGAATTGGCCGTGCTAAATTGCCCATAGTGTCAGGTGCATTAGTCAGAGGGAAATGAGTCTGGGTGGGTTGCTTTTCGGAGGGTCAGTGTGGACTGGTTGGGCCGAAGGGCCTGTTGCCACACTGTAGGGATTCTAAAATATTGCATCTTCACAACATGGTACACGGTGTACCATGTAACATGGTGACAATGCAAATTAATAAGCTTCTGAAAAGGCTCTGTCCCTTCTCTGGAGTGCTGGAACTCTGGAGTCAATTTGGATATTTTACGTAGAGTGGTGAATTAGTTAAACTGCCTCTGATGTGCATTAAGGACATGAATTTTACATGTGGCACGTCACTTCAGTAAAAAGGAAACTGATTTTTTTTTGCTGGTTGCAGCATGACAGAGAATGGTGGAAGTCTCTAGGTTTTCTGCCTCTATCACTGCTTATTCCTTTGCAGCTGAGGGCATGGGGATGGGTTGTCTTTTTGTGCTTTGAAGCAAATGAGACTTGCTGGTGCACAACAACAGGGACAGCAAGTCTGAAATACAGTGTGCGGTGCCTACAAACAAAACCAGGGAGTGCCAACAGGCTTTGCATAGAGTCTCCGGTTTCTGAGAGTAAAGTATTGCGTGAGGCCTATCAAGCAACTTCCTCTCCCAGAAATACATCCTGGTTTGCTTGCTCTTATATTTTAATTCATCTTCGGAAAGGGTTCTCAATTCATCGATAGAATCATTGGGTTATAAGGAGCATGGAGTCACTCCTTGACTAGAACATTTGTTGGCTACTTTTGAACTTTAATTTTTCTCCCTTTATGGAGGGGGTTAATGCCAATACACTTGAACTTACATTTGCCTAAATCCACCAAGTTTGAGAGCGGGGAGCAGCTGACAGGGAGCAAATGGGTGCATTGCAGACAGAACTGTAAAGGAGGTGGGTTTCTCGACAAAGTGGATGGCTTTGTAAGTCTCAATTTAAATAAAGCTTTAGAATCTGCCCACCAAGTGTTTGGTTTTCCTTTTTGAAGTTGTTATATATTATTCAAAGCTCGAAGACACCAGATGGAGAACACTGATACCTGGGCTGGATGCTGGTGAAAACAGAATCACATCATTGGAGCGATGCATCGTGTTACCAAAATCTAATGGGAGTTTGATTCCTGGACCACGTGTGTGATTTAGAGACTCCCGACTATATTTTGGGAGCTGTGTCCTCTATCTATTGGATACAATGCAACAACCTGCCTGGGTTTGTTAGTCAGCACTTCCTAAACGTATTAGCTCCACCAATAAAGAGAAGGGAGGCAGGTATTTTTCAGATCCTGAATGGCCTTGTCAAGATGGAAGTGATGTTTCCTGTTGTTGGTAATTCCAGAAAACCTACTTAACAGAAGGATGGGAATTTAGAATGAAAGGTTTCCTTTTTAGGATAAAGGTGAAGAGAATTGCCTTTTGTTCTCTCTGGAGAGGAATTTACCATCTTTGAAGGTGGGGGATCCTTAAGTATGTTTAAGGCAGAGCTAGATTCCTGATTGGAAGGGCAATTGAGACGTATTGAACTGGATGGGCACGTGGAGTTTGAAACACCAGCAGATCAGCCATGATCATTTTCAATGGCACAGAGGACTTGAGAGATTGAGTGGTCTATATTTCCCAGGCAACTAAGAATAGGTAATAAATGCAAGGCTTAACAATGACACCACATCCTGGGAATGAATTAAAATAACTTTTCCCCAGTTAGAGGTTTCCCACTGTCAAAAATTGCTCAACCCCTCAACTCTTTCAAATAAAAGTTACTTGTCAGCAATTTGTCATGTGCATTATGATTTTCTTCCCCTTCACCTCAATACTTTATGTAGCATTGAGAGTAACTTTCCAGTCTATCTCTGATCCAGAGCTAAATCGACCCTGGCCCAGGGTTGAAGAGCAATCATTCTTGTGTGTCCCTTTGCTTTCCCTGGGGAGAAAAGGCAGGAAGATGGAGTTGATGGTTGTCCAATCAGCCCTGATCTTGTTGAGTGGTGGAGCAGACTTGACGGGCAGAACGGCCGACCTCTGCTCCTATATCTTAAACATTCTGGTCCAACCTGCTCAAAGATTGTCTCTTCCTTATGAGTTTCTGTTGAGCAGCGGCTGGAAAGGAATGGGTTTGACCTTTCCCGAAAGGTTGGTCTGTTTTACCGGCCTATCCTTAGACTGCAACCACTTGCAACAGCTGCCATTCTGGTGCCAATTTAATGTACTGAAGTTCGCTTCCCGAAAGGGCATTAAACAATACAGACATGTCCTCACCTGTCTCCATGTCCATTGGAGTCAGGAGATATGCACATCATAATCACGAGCCTGTTATCTTGGAATTCAGTTTAACAACATCTGGAAACGTAGAGAAAACATGGGAGCACAGAAAAGCAGATGAGACTTGGGGCTGTTTTACTTAAGAAGAGACTGAGGGATGTCTTGATAGTTTGTTTTTTTAAATTAATTAATGGGATAGATGTGCTTCCATTTGTAAAGAGTCCAAAACTCTGGGCAAAGTATTAGGTCGTCAGTAATAAATCCGATTAGTAGTTTGAGATAATCTACTTCAAGCAAAAGAAATGTGAAACTTAGCACTTGAAGTGGAAGGTGGATGCATTTATCTTTCCATTCTTGAGATGTGGGCATCATTGGCTAGGCCAGCATTTCTTTCCCATCCCTAATTGCCCCTGAAGAAGGTGGTGGTGAGCTGCCATCTTGAACCATGACAGTTGATGCTGTGTCGGTAGACCCTGTTAGGGAGTGAATTCCAGGATATTGACCCACTGAAGGAACAGTGATAAATTTCCAAGTCAATGGCTTGGAGGGGAGCTTGCAGGGGGTGATGTTTCCATGTATCTCCTGCCCATGTCCTTCTGGATGGTAGAGGGCACAGGTTTGGAGCCCTTAGTGAGTTGCTTCAGTGTGTCTTGAAGATGGTACGCACTGCTGCCACTGAACATGAATGATTGAAGGAAGGCCAATCAAATGGGTCTGTTTCCCCTGGATGGTGTCCAGTTTCTTCAATGTTGTTGGAGCTGCACTCATCCAGGTAAGTGGGGATCCATCTGTTCACAGCATCTGGGAAATAATAAAGGGATAGAAAGATATTTGCTTGGAATGCTAAGCGAGGAAAGGTTCCAATGGAGCATCGACACTGCCGAGACCTGACTAGTTTGTTTCTGTCCTGTAAAATTCCGCTTTGTGTAAATTCCTCTTTTCCATATAACACTGAGGGTTCTCTGTAATGTGTCTCTTCCATGACAAAAACATAACAGTGCATTATATCAAGCATGTGGTGTCCTGTATGCAGTAAGGAGCTGAAAGGACATGATATAATGTTATCGCTGCATGAGGTGTGTCGGTTAGTGGATGTGGTAATTAGGTGAGAAAGGGTTTGGTGAGAGACACATCCTAATTAGTGGTTGCAACTGTTTTAAAATGGTTTATATATTTTTACATGGAACGCAAGACATAATCAGAAAAAGTGGGGAGAGTGCTGAGCAGAGGAAGAAAGGTATGGCAGCTAGCTTTTCTACAGGATATTTAATATAGCGTGTTTACCGAGGATGCTTTATAAACCGAGCCTGCCACTGAGAGAAGAGAGAAAGGGGTGAGTCACAAGGCTAGTGTCAGAGGTAGTGAGAGTTTTCATTAAAACACAGGAACAAAAGATTCCATTTGACTCATCTTGACTATGTTGGCTCTTACAGCTCATACGCAGTGCCTATGTCTGTCACCCGATTGAGTTCCTGATCCTTGACTATCTGTTCAATTCCCTTTTAGAATTATTTAAGAAACAAATTTCTACCCTCTTTACCTTTTACAATGAGCCGAATGGCCTCTTGACCCAGTGTAGTAATTCTACAATTTTTGACCCAGGGACACTGAAAGAGTAGTGATGTAGTTAAAGTCAGGATGAAGAGCTACTTGATATGGCAAATGGAGAACAGCACATAAATTTCAGCAAGACGTTCAATAAGGTTCCCCACAGTAGGCTATTATACGAAATGCGGAGGAATGGGATTGTGGGAGACATAGCAGTTTGGATCAGTAATTGGCTTGCTGAAAGAAAACAGAGGGTTGTAGTTGATGGAACATGTTCATCTTGGTGTCCAGTTACTGCAAGGGTCGGTGTTGGGTCCATTGCTGTTCATCATTTTTATAAATGACCTGGATGAGGGCTGAGAAGGGTGGGTTAGTAAATTTGCAGGCGACACTAAGGTTGGTGGAGTTGTGGATAGTGACGAACGATGTAGTAGGTTGCAGAGAGACATAGATAGGATGCAGAGCTAGGCTGAGAGGTGGCAAATGGAGTTTAATGTGGACAAGTGTGAGGTGATACACTTTGGCCAGAGTAATCGGAATGCGAAGTACTGGGCTAATGGTAGGATTCTTGGGACTGCAAATGAGCAGAGAGATCTCAGTGTCCATGTACACAGATCCCTGAAAGTTGCCACCCAGATTGACAGGGTTGTTAAGAAGGCTCTCTGCCTGTATTCCTGATGAAGGGCTTTTGCCAGAAATGTCGATTTTACTGCTCCTCGGATGCTGCCTGAACTGCTGTGCTCTTCCAGCACCACTATTCCAGCATCTGCAGTCATTGTTTTTACCTATACAGTGTTTCGGCCTTTATTAATAGAGGGATTGAGTTCCGGAACCAGGAGGTTATGCTGCAGCTGTACAAAGCTCTGGTACGGCCACACTTGGAGTATTGTGTACAGTTCTGGTCACCGCATTATAAGAAGGATGTGGAAGCTTTGGAAAGGGTGCAGAGGAGATTTACTAGGATGTTGCCTGGTATGGAAGGAATGTCTTACAAGGAAAGGCTGAGGGCCTTGAGGCTGTTCTCGTTAGAGAGAAGAAGGTTGAGAGGTGACTTAATAGAGACATACAAGATAATCAGAGGGTTAGATAGGGTGGACAGGGACAGCCTTTTTCCAAGTATGGGAACGGCAAACACGAGGGGACACACTTTAAACTGAGGGGAGATAGGTATAAGACAGATGTCAGAGGTAGTTTCTTTACTCAGAGAGTAGTAAGAGTATGGAATGCTTTGCCTGCAACGGTGGTAGATTCACCAAGTTTAAGTGCATTTAAGTCATCATTGGACAGACAAATGGACATACATGGAATAGTGTAGGTGGGATGGGCATCAGATTAGTATGAGAGGGCGGTGCAACATCAAGGGCCGAAGAGCCTGTACTGCGCTGTTATGTTCTATGTTCTAAATAGACCCTTCAGTCTAACTAGTCCCTGCAGACCAGATGCCCCAATCTGCCCTAATTCCATTTGCCAGCATTTGGCCCATATCCCTCTAAATGGTTCCTATTCATGTATTCATTCAGATGCCTTTTAAATATAGGTATTGACATTGTACCAGTCTCTACCACTTCCTCTGGCAGCTCATTCCATACATGCATCATTCTCTGTGTGAGAAAGGTACCCTTTAGGTCCTTTTTAAATCTTTCCCCTCTCACCTTAAACCTGTGCCCTCTAATTTTGGATATCCCCCACCCTGGGGAAAAAGACCTTGTCTATTTACCCTATCCATGCCCATCATGATTTTATAAACCTATAAAGTAATCCCTCAGTCTTTGACACTCCAGGGAAAATAGTCCCAGTTTATTCAGCCTCTTCCTATAATTCAAACACTCCAGTGCTGGCAACGTCCTTGTAAACCTTTCCTGCACCCTCTCAAGTTTAACAACATCTTTCCTACAGCAGGGAGACCAGAATTGAATGCCGTATTCCAAAAGTGGCCTAACCAGTGTCCTGTACGGCTGCAACGTGGCCTCCCATACTCAATGCTCTGACCAATGAAGGCAACCATACCAAGTAGCCAGGAGTGGATGGTGGATAATGATGTAGCAGTTGTAGACGAGCCAGTGTGGATGTGAGAAGATGGCACAAGATGGCTTCAGGGTCTTCTGGTGGGAGTAGCTACCAGCAGCAGTAGAGCAGGAGGTAGCGTAACTATGGGAGACCACTGGAGTAACGGAAAAATGGCAAAGGCATAGTTAAATGTTCCAGTGGCAGATGGATTGAGGGTATGGTGATATTAGGGCTGCTAGAAACTAGACAGTCTTTAAGATAGCCAAGGTATGGGGTTTGGAAGCTCAGCTCGAGGTTGAGTGCATGCCAAGGTTGCAAGCAGTCTGGTTCAGCAGGAGACAGTGGCCAAGCCCCAGGAAATTGCTTTTACCACAGAAAAGATAATAAAAGAAAATACAAGCCCTCCCAGTGCTCCAATGATTGCAACTTCTCCTGAGGGACTGGTTGGAAACATATCTAGAAATTGAATCAGGTAAAGTACATAATTATGTACTTGTTTGGCAAAAACAGCCTTCCCAGCAATATTCATCGTCGCTGCCTTACAGATTTATAATCTGATCACTGGAAAGTTGTACAGGTTTTTTTTTAAGAAGTGAATGCCAGCCTTTCTTTTTTCTCTCATGTACTTTCCCGCACACTCTCTCAGTCCTGTGCCCTGGTCTGCATTTCCTCTTTTCTCAATGTGAGCCTGTTTATAGGTCCCTCCCTCACTCCACTGTCTAGGGCAGTTTCTAACCCAGCACACTGCAACTGACTCAGTAAGCCTTTCTGCAACTCTTTGCCAACTTTCTCCTTAAAATTCCAGCTTCTCAACCAAACTCTTTAAACCTCTCTCTCTCTCTCTCTCCTCATTGTCGGCTGATCCTCTTTTCGAATGCTGTGGAATACTCCTGTAAAAAGACATGCACATAAATTATTGAAGTGGATGAGGTCAGGAAGCAAACAGAAAAACACTGAGATGCAAGAGAAAGGGAGGGACACTGTCTCATAAATAGAGGAGGGAGAATTAGTGACAAAATGACCACAACATCAGATCTTTTTACACTCAGGATACCCTGGAAGGCCATCTGAATTTTGTAAATTGCTCTCTTGGTCTATTCAGTCATCTGATGGTCATCTTAGATGAAAAGCACAGCCAAAGATGATTGACCTTATCTCCTCACCCCTCCTGTTCCCCCTCACTCTCTTTTTAAGCAATTATTAACTCTCTCATAATGCATCCTCTGTGTAGCATGCTTGTGCTATGTTTGAGCCCAGGTGTCCCTGGAGAAGGAACATGCAATATCTACCAACTCCCCCCAAGCTGCTCAGGGAGAAGTGGGCACTACAGGGAGTGGAGTGCTTTATTTCCTCATCCAACTCTATTTTGATTTAATCCTTGGCCTTCCCTTCACTGTTTGACCACGCAGCATTTCCCCTTGAGAAGGGCACTGCTTGTCACTGGCGTTTCCTTTCTTCCTGTTGGTGGAAACTGAATAAAAATTGGTATACCCGTTGTCTTTCACTGTGTCTCACACCTGCACACACACACACGCAACATGGGTGCTGGGGGAAATATAAGTATCACCGCTGTTAGGCCAAAGTGTGGGGGAGAAGAGAAAAAGAAAATGTAGCATTCTTGTTGCAATATCCATGTGTTGCTAATCATGGCTCATGTTGCGATAGACACCCAGGTTTCTCAGCATGTTTCCGGTAGAATTAAATGGTCAGTGATGCCAGTTGAGGATGAGCTGGACCTTTTAAGAAGGATCTTGATAAATAGCTGGGAAAAGGACAAATAGTCACAGGAACAGGTTACCCCCAGGAAGGTAGTCGAATACTTCTATGGGGGCTGCAAAATGTTTCTTCTGCTGGGGGTTGGCTACTGTCTGAAGGCAATCAAAGACTGGGAGTGAAAAAAGATAAATATTTGACAGTCGCTGGCTTTGAGGAACTCACCTACAGAATTGTTCCTTGAGAGTTTAAAACGAGCGATCGAGTCTATGGGCTGATAAATTGTACAAGTGCTGTGGAAAGCACACAGTGATGGACAGATTGCTTATTTTTCTGTTCCAGTTTTGCGTCCTTGGCTTTTCATTCCGTTGTCCGACAAACACCTATTTTAGCTTTTTGATAAAAGATCCAAATATTTATTTTCTTAAACTGTGACTTTAAACATGGAGTTTGCAACAGGGAATCCATTTATAAATAATCTCTGACTGTAATTGTTTTATCACAACCTCTGATCTGTCTAATGAAGAGAGTCAAAAATAACTCGCAGTACAGCAACTGTTCACTGTTTAAGGAAAATGCAGCAGCGATTTGTTCTTCAAAGGTAGAGAAAGTGCTTTCTTGCATCATGCTACATTGCAGTGCCCAGTTTTCATATCATTATAGAGTTCAGATTCTGACATTGACAACTGTTAGAAGCGAGTCTGAACTACATCAACACTCTCGGAGGGTATCTGAATGTTTGGATGGCATGATGGCTTAGTGGTTAGCACTGCTGCCTCTCAGCACCAGGGTCCTGGGTTTGATTCCACTCTTGGGTGACTGCAAACTTCACACATTCCCTGTGTAGGTTTCCTCTGGGAGCTCTGGTTTCCACCCGCAGTCCAAAGATGTGCAGGTGAGGTGGATTAGCTATGGGAAATGTAGGCTTATAGGGTATGGGGGTGGGTCTGGGTAGGATGCTCTTTGGATGGTTGGTGTGGGCCGAATGGCCTGCTTCTACATTGTAGGGATTCTATGAATGTATCCAACAAAACTCAATCCAGCAAATGCTGGTTTATTCAATCGTAACATAATATGAAGTGAGGGGATGGGAGATTAGTCAAAGGAGTTTAGAAAGCATCTAGCAAGCTTTGTTCTGTGGAATGGGAGCCTTCGTGTGAGAATGGAGATTACGTTGGTCTGGATGTATCATTGCTGTCCTGCCCTTGGACTATCTCCAGGGGTTTTTTTTGAGATTGCCCACAACCTACATGCTAACACTATTAAACTGAAGCAGGGATGAGGAGCATTGGCCTAATTTGCCCTTAGATAGGAGAGACGATTCAGATGCTGGCATCATCCTCATTACTGATGAAGGACTCCGGCCTGAAACATTGATTTTCCTGCTCCTCGGATGCTGCCTGACCTGCTGTGCTTTTCCAGCACCACTCTAATCTTGACTCTGATCTCCAGCATCTCCAGTCCTCACTTTTGCCTTCATGGTAACAACACTGAGTTAGTAATCCAGAGATCGGGGTAATGCTTTGGGACCAAAAGTTCAAATCCCCCCCATGGCAGCTGACGGAATATACGTTTTTAAAAAAACGTAATAAATCTGGAATTGAAAGTTAGTTGCAACGACGGTGACCGTGATGCAATCAAAAAGTGAAGTCACCATAGTCTTACCAGGCCATCGGCCTGCCCTCTCATTAGAGATAACTGGTGATGGTTTAACCTGAGGGTCATCATGTCTCAGGTGAGGGGAGAGTTTCAGAAGGTGTGACCTTTATGGTGACAGCAGCCGTTATGAGAATTGAATCCATGCTGTTGACATCATTATGTACTTAGAGACAAGAAAGCTGCAGATACTGGAATCCAAAGTAGACAGGCAGGAGGCTGGAAGAACACAACAAGCCAGGCGTTTCAGGTGTAACCCTTCACCAGGACGTCTTCCTGTACTTGGTCGTGAGTCATTATTTACTTGGCACCAACCCATTGAGGGAAAAGTGAGGACTGCTGATGCTGGAAACCAGAGTTTAGATTAGAGTGGTGCTGGAAAAGCACAGCAGGTCAGGCAGCATCCGAGGAGCAGGAAAGTCGACGTTTCGGACAAAAGCCTTTCATCACCTTGATTAGATTAGATTAGATTAGATTGATGAAGGGCTTTTGCCCAAAACGTCGATTTTCCTGCTTCTCGGATGCTGCCTGACCTGCTGTGCTTTTCCAGCACCACTCTAATCTAAAATCCAACCCATTGAGCTAACTGACTGTTCGCTTTAAAAGCTCATCCACTTCACTATTACCCTTCATGGAAGGAACTCTGCCATACATACCCGGTCTGACCTACATGCGACTCCAGACCAACAAAAAAAAAATCTCTTAACCGCCCTCTGAAATGATGTTGCAAGCCACTCTGTTTTAGGGCAATTAGAGTTAGGCAACAAGTACCAGTGACACCCTTGTCCAGTTAATTAATAGAGAAAAACTCTGGGAGACATCAGTTGGATCTGTATAGCTGACCATTAACTTTGGTGCATGTTCACATTCCAGTCATTAGGGGTGACACTTCCAGATTACTGCAGATGAGATGTAGTCTTTTTTTTCTCTCTGTAATTCTTGTTTTTGTGCTCCAGGCTGTTTTAACTGCCAACTAACTACTACAGGAACGGCTTGTTGTTTGTGCAACTCTTTTATAAATACCAAAAGCTGCATTGTTTTGGGGTTTCATTTCCAAACTGGTTCACCAATGTTGCAATGGTCCGGGTGAGGACTGGATGTGAGTGTGGTATAATTAGATTGTTTTGGCAAATCGAGGGATGTCTAGACAGTGGAGGTATAAATCGAGGGATCAAGTCAAATGATCTTTCTAAAGTGAACACATTGACACAAGTTGTAGAGTCATGTCTCATTAAAAATTACAAAATTAAATACTTTTGATGAATTGGGCCCGTCTTCATAGTCTGACTCAGATTAATCTGTAATCGAAAGAGAAAAGTTTCAGCCCGGCCCATAAGCATATTAATTGAATAATAGTTTTAATAAATAAGATGTCTGAAGATATAATAGATTTTTTGTGGTAGAAAAGGAAACAGTGTTGGTTGAATATAAACCTCATCCTCCCAAACTTGCTGTGTTATTCCATTAGTTTCTTGTGAAAAATTCCAATTCGGCAGGATAAATACAAGACGGATGTTCCTGATGACCCGAGACTCCAGACTCAAAGGGCCATAGTTTAATGATACAGAGTAGGCCATTTAGGACTGAGAATCATAGAATCCCTACAATGTGGAAGCAGGCCATTCGGCCCAGCCAGTCCACACCAACCCTCCTAACAGAATCCCATCCAGACCCTACCCACTACCGTATCCCAGTAACCTTGCATTTCCCCTGGTTAACCCAACTAACCTTGAGAGTATGGTGCTTGAAAAGCACCGCAAGTCAAGCAGCATCCGAGGAGCAGGAGAGTCGACATTTTGAGCATAAGCCCTTCATCAGGGCTTAATTCCTGATGAAGGGTATTTGCCCGAAAAGTCGATTCTCCTGCTCCTCCGATGCAGCCTGACCTACTGTGCTTTTCCAGCACCACACACTCTTGACTCTGATCTCCAACATCTGCAGTCCTCACTTTCGCCTAATCCAACTAACCTGCAGATCCCTGGGCACTTAGCATGGCCCATCCACGTAACCCACTATTACCCTTTGTATGGTTACTGGCTTGCACTTAGTAATTTGATGATTTTTTTAGGTGGTTCGAATCACCCCCAGATCCCTGGTTCTGACACCGGACTTGTTTCAGGAACGTGAAATGAAGAAGGCAGTAGTCAGGTGTTTCAGGGCAAAAGAATCTCTGCATGTATTTAACTACAAAAGGTAAGTATAATACAAGAAATAAGAGGCAAATGCAATAAAACAGTGAAATAGACACAATTATACAGAGGGCAGGAATTAGATACACTATTAAACTGAATACATGTTAAACAATATTAGGACTAATCAGCAGGTTTCTAGCACAGAAACTATGATTAGGCTTCCTACCCTTAGGGTTCCCTGCACTGTAACCACACCCCTCCCCCTCCTGACTAGCTAGGTTAGAAACTTTGGGGTCTTGGGAATTAAGCTCAGAGAATTTATGATTTTGAAGTCCAGCTGTCTTCAGCTCGCTGTACCCGATGCCTCACTGAGGACTTTGGGCCATATAGGCCTTCAGTCTGGGTTGAGTCCATTCATGCAGCAGGACGTGTTTTGGGTTTATCGGCTGAGTACTTGGTTCCTCTTGCTTTCTGGTGTTATTTGTGAGCTAGGCCTTACCTCAGGGTTGGCCTGAGGCCTTGTGGTGTCGGTAGGTCAACCTAGTTTCCAAAGGTTGTAGATTCTCAGGTCTGTAGGTCGTGGTTGGTTGCCGCTGGTATCCCCGGTGAGGAACAGGCTTGTGTCAGTAGGTCTCGGAATTGCGATCAGGATCACCTTTTCGGAGTTGGCTGTGGGGATCAGTCTTGGGGAAGTAGCTATCTGAGATCCCTCTCCCGGTGGGAGCTGTTGGTATCAATCTCAGGGCAGGAGCTATCTGGGATCCCTCTCCCAGTGGGAGCTGTGAGGATCAATCTCAGGGCAGGAGCTGTCTGGGGTCCCTCTCCTAGTGGGAGCTGAGGGGAATAACTCTCCCACATCAAACGAGGGCCTGCAATTATACAAAATTGCAGGCCTATTATCTCCTCACCAAATCTGGTTTCCTACAATAGTCTCTTTGTTGTTCTTCCAGATTATTATTCCAGAATTGGTCTTCCAGATTATTAAAGTAGGTAAAAACATATTTTCTATCAGGGTGAATAAGCTTCCTGATTGTGTGGATTGTCCTGAGTTTATGTGATTGAATATCCTTTGAAGTTGGAGGTCTTCGAATTTGTGCCGACTCCATGATGTCCGAGTTCAGTTTATAGTCCTACCTGATGAAGGAGCAGCACTCTGAAAGCTCGTGCTTCCAAATCAACCTGTTGGACTATAATCTGGTGTTGTGTGATCTTTAACCTTGTCTGCCCCAATCCAACACCAACATCTCCACATCATGAATTCAATTTGTCATCAAGGTTCGTTCATTGTTCTTGGCGGGCTGAGGTTTGAATAGGTTACCATAGCTACAAGATAAACTCTCCCTGGGACTGTATGTTGCAATATAGCTCATCTGCTGGGTTTTTCCTTGTTAGGTTTCATTTCCAAAAAAAAAACCTCTAAGATTCTGGTAGAAGTCCAGTAATTTTAGATGGCGGGGAATCTTAAGACCATTAGACATAGCAGCAGAAATTAGGCCATTCAGCCCATTGAGTCTGTTCCGCCATTCAATCATGGCTGATAGGTTTCTCAACCCCATTCTCCCACTTTCTCCCCATAACACTTGATCCCCTTTACAATCAAGAACCTGTCCATCTCCGTCTTAAATATACTCAATGACCTGGCCTCCCCAGCCTTCTGTGGCAATGAATTCCATAGATTCACCACTCTCTGGCTGAAGAAATTTAACCTTATCTCCATTCTAGAAGGTCTTCCCTTTACTCTAAGAAATCTTAGAGATTCTTCTCCAAACAATTGCATGTTTTGCTCAACCTATACCTTAATGGAAGGAACTGTGCCATACACATGCAATAGAGTCCACACGTGACTCCAGGCCAATGGAAAACATTGTTGACTGTTAACTGCCCACTAAAATGGTCTTGCAAGCCGTTCCGCTTAAAGGCAATGAGATATAGGCAACAAGTGCTGGTCTTACCAGTGACACCCTTGTCCATTTTCTTAACGGAGAAATTCTCCTATTTGTTAAGTCGTCACCCAGAGCATGGTGTGACTGTGGAATTCTCTGCTACATAAAGTAGTTGAGGCCAAAGTATTTTCAAGAAGGTATTAGACACCGTTCTTAGGGCTAAGAAAACAAAAGATTTGGAGAGGAGGCAGGAACAGGGGACTGAGTTGAATGATCAGCCAAGATCGTATTGAATGGTGCAGCAGGTCCAAAGGGCTGAATGGCCTCCTCCTGCTCCAGTTTTCTAGGTTTCCAAGGTACCAAGGGTTAGCCCCAGTGACCATCCAACCATATCCCAATGAGGGATTAATACTGTTGGGTAAAGGGGTGGGTTGCCAGTTCTAAGTAGGTGTACAGGAGAAAGTGAGGACTGCAGATGTTGTAGAGTCAGCGTCGAGAGTGTGTTGCTGGTAAAACACAGCCGGTCAGGCAGCATCCGAGAAGCAGGAGAGTTGATGTTTTGAAGATTATTGGGGTGGAAGGAAGTAGGATCGCCTCATCTTCCCCCTTGGGACCTTACAACCACACAGCATCTACGTCAACTTCACTAGTCCTGAAGAAGAGCTTATGCTTGAAACATCGACTCTCCAGCTCCTTGGATATTACCTAATCTGCTGTGCTTTTCCAGCATCACACTTTTCAACTCTACATTCCATCATGTGATCTTTCTCTCTCATCATGCTAACCAAACAGTTATTTCTAATTTCCCACACGATTGTATCGACTGGGGGAGAAGGTTCAAAATGGTGTTAGTGGGCCATGTCTGGTCTCACCATGACAGTCTCACGGTGTGATGGTCTCATGGTGTGACAGTCTCCCGGTGTGACACTCACCATGTGACAGTCTCACGGTGTGATGGTCTCATGGTGTGACGGTCTCTTGGTGTGACGGTCTCATGGTGTGACAGTCTCATGGTGTGACAGTCTCACGATGTGATGGTCTCCCAGTGTGACGGTCTCCTGGTGTGACAGTCTCACGGTGTGACAGTCTCCCAGTGTGACAGTCTCACGGTGTGACAGTCTCACGGTGTGACAGTCTCCTGGTGTAACAGTCTCACGGTGTAACAGTCTCACAGTGTGACGGTCTCATGGTGTGACAGTCTCATGGTGTGACAGTCTCCCGGTGTGACAGTCTCACGGTGTGACTGTCTCACAGTGTGACGGTCTCATGGTGTGACAGTCTCACGATGTGACAGTCTCACAGTGTGACGGTCTCATGGTGTGACAGTCTCATGGTGTGACAGTCTCCCGGTGTGACAGTCTCACGGTGTAACAGTCTCACAGTGTGACGGTCTCATGGTGTGACAGTCTCACGATGTGACAGTCTCATGGTGTGACAGTCTCATGGTGTGACAGTCTCCCGGTGTGACGATCTCATGGTGTGTAAGTCTCCCGGTGTGACAGTCTCCCAGTGTGACTGTCTCATGATGTGACAGTCTCCTGATGTGACAGTCTCACAGTGTGACGGTCTCACGGTGTGACGGTCTCCCGGTGTGACAGTCTCCTGGTGTGACAGTCTCCCGGTGTGATGGTCTCAAGGTGTGACAGTCTCCCAGTGTGACAGTCTCCTGGTGTGACAGTCTCACGGTGTGACAGTCTCACGGTGTGACGGTCTCCCGGTGTGACAGTCACCCGGTGTGATGGTTTCAAGGTGTGACAGTCTCCCAGTGTGACAGTCTCCCAGAGTGACAGTC
The DNA here is from genome assembly GCF_004010195.1 of Chiloscyllium plagiosum. Lineage (NCBI taxonomy): Eukaryota > Metazoa > Chordata > Chondrichthyes > Orectolobiformes > Hemiscylliidae > Chiloscyllium > Chiloscyllium plagiosum. The sequence continues at coordinate 8,969,579 of NC_057747.1, forward strand.
TCCCGGTGTGATGGTTTCAAGGTGTGACAGTCTCCCGGTGTGACGGTCTCACGGTGTGACAGTCACCCAGTGTGACAGTCTCCCGGTGTGACAGTCTCACGGTGTGACAGTCTCCCAGTGTGACGGTCTCACGGTGTGATGGTCTCACGGTGTGACAGCCTCCCGGTGTGACAGTCTCCCGGTGTGACAGTCTCACGGTGTGACAGTCTCACGGTGTGACAGTCTCTCGGTGTGACGGTCTCACGGTGTGACAGTCTCCCAGTGTGACGGTCTCATCGTGTGACAGTCTCTGGGTGTGACCGTCTCCCGGTGTGACAGTCTCTCGGTGTGACGGTCTCACGGTGTGACGGTCTCCCGGTATGACAGTCTCCCGGTGTGACGGTCTCACAGTGTGACAGTCTCCCGGTGTGACAGTCTCACGGTGTGACGGTCTCCCGGTGTGACGGTCTCCCGGTATGACAGTCTCCCGGTGTAACGGTCTCCCGGTATAACAGTCTCCCGGTGTGACGGTCTCACAGTGTGACAGTCTCCCGGTGTGACAGTCTCCCGGTGTGACAGTCTCCCGGTGTGACGGTCTCACAGTGTGACAGTCTCCCGGTGTGACAGTCTCACGGTGTGACAGTCTCCCGGTGTGACAGTCTCCCGGTGTGATGGTCTCACAATGTGACAGTGTTCCGTTGTGACAGTCTCACAGTGTGACAGTCTCCCGGTGTGACAGTCTCCCGGTGTGATGGTCTCACAGTGTGACAGTCTCCCGGTGTGACGGTCTCACGGTGTGACAGTCCCATGGTATGACAGTCTTCCGTTGTGACAGTCTCACGGTGTGACGGTCTCACGGTGTGACAGTCTCCCAGTGTGACAGTCTCCCAGTGTGACAGTCTCCCGGTGTGACGGTCTCATGGTGTGACAGTCTCCTGGTGTGACAGTCTCCCAGTGTGACAGTCTCCCAGTGTGACAGTCTCCTGGTGTGACAGTCTCCCGGTGTGACGGTCTCATGGTGTGACAGTCTCCCGGTGTGACGGTCTCACGGTGTGACGGTCTCCCGTTGTGACAGTCTCCCGTTGTGACAGTCTCACGGTGTGACGGTCACCCGGTGTGATGTTCTCACCATGTTACAGTCTTCCAGTGTGACATTCTCTCGGTGTGACAGTCTCCCCGTGTGACAGTCTCACGGTGTGACGGTCTCATGGTGTGATAGTCTCACGGTGTGGTGGTGTTACGGTGTAGCGGTCTCCCGGTGTGACAGTCTTGTATGGGAGGTACGGTCTCAGCCTTGAGTGGTGTTCCTGTTGTGGAGGTCTTCTTTGGCATCCTCCTGGTATTCCAGTGGCCCAGCATGAAGGTTTGGTCTCGGCCTGGTGTCACTGACTGGGCTGGCCCGGCGTAGTGGGTTTGACTCAGATTTCCAGCATACCCCGAACCCATGAGCAGTTAATTGAACTATGATGAACTTTTACTATGTTTTCTTCTTATTTATGACTTCTGTGTGGGCGGCACGGTGGCACAGTGGTCAGCACTGCTGCCTCACATCGCCACAGACCCGGGTTCAGTTTCCGCATCAGGCGACTGTGTGGAGTTTGCACGTTCTCCCCGTGTCTGCGTGGGTTTCCTCTGGGTGCTCCGGTTTCCTCCCACAGTCCAAAGATGTGCAGGTCAGGTGAATTGGCCATACTAAATTGCCCGTAGGGTTAGGTAAGGGGTAAATGTAGGGGTATGGGTGGGTTGCGCTTCGGCGGGTTGGTGTGGACTTGTTGGGCCGAAGGGCCTGTTTCCACACTGTAATGTAATCTAATTCTGTGGTAGGCCGGCTTATAAAACTTTCTACTTTTCGTGTAAAAATACATGATACAAATAAGTCGCTATTTTATTCCGTCACAGTGCAGTTATACCAAAGAATCAAAAGGATTTTTGATTTTGAAAGAAGTTTGGTATTAATAAGATCCATAAGACCATAAAACTGTAAGACATAGGTGTGGAAGCAAGGCCGTTCAACCCATCGACTCCAATCTGCCATTTAATCATGGCTGATGGTTGTTTCAATTCCACTTACCCACATTCTCCCTGTATCCCTTAATTCCTTGCCTTGAAAACATCCAACATTATGGCCTCGACTGTGCTCCATGGCAATGAGTTCCACAGGCCCACCACTCTCTGGATGAAGAAACGTTTGATTTTGTTTCTGAGAGTAATTAATATTTAACTTCTAAGTGTTCCTTTCAGTTTCCCTTCAGTGTCGCCAACTGAACTACAGACAGACTGTGGCCAGAGATCCTGAGCACGGGATCTGGTGGGGAAGGATGTACGTGGATGATGGATGAGTGATCTGTTAGTGATGGGGGAGTGGGTGATCTTATGGGTAAGGAGGGCTGTGTGGGTGATGGTGATCTGGTGGTGGAGAGTGAGTGGGTGATGGTGATCTGGTGGTGGATAGTGAATGGGTGATGGTGATCTGGTGGTGGAGAGTGAGTGGGTGATGGTGATCTGGTGGTGGAGAGTGAATGGGAGATGGTGATCTGATGGTAGAGAGCGAATGGGTGATGGTGATCTGGTGGTGGATAGTGAATGGGTGATGATGATCTGGTGTGGAGAGTGAGTGGGTGATGGTGATCTGGTGGTGGAGAGTGAGTGGGTGATGGTGATCTGGTGGTGGATAGTGAATGGGTGATGATGATCTGGTGTGGAGAGTGAGTGGGTGATGGTGATCTGGTGGTGGAGAGCAAATGGACAATGGTGATCTGGTGGTGGAGAGTGAGTGGGTGATGGTGATCTGGTAGGGGTAGTTGAGGGATAACAGCAATCTGCCAAGGGTAGGTGATGGTAATCTGGTCGTGGATGGTGAGGGGATGATGGTGATCTGGTGAGGGAGGGAGAGGGGGAAACAGCGATCTGGTGGTGTATAGATGTTGATGATCTGGTGCTAGACCTCAGTTTAGAAAAAATGTCAGAAATCACATGGCACCAGGTTATAGTCCAACAGGTTTATTGCTTGGATGAAGGAGCAGTGCTCTGAAAGCTTGTGATTTTAAGTAAACCTGTTATGGACCACGCCAGCTCCCCTCAAAACATTTTAAGAAGCTAACCCAGACCCTAGCTTTTCAAGTTGTTTTCGGCAGTTGGGAGGTGGATATCCCAGCAGTGATGCAGCTGGTCAAAGCACTTGGCTTCAAGTAAATCGGAATGTATTTACACACCTCCGAATGGAACACAAACAAAAGAAAACAGAATTTAAAATAACAGCGCTTTGAAAACCCGACCAACGTGATCCCCTCAACTCAACAAAGCGCCGTTCCAATTTCCTGTAACCTCCCATAATCACACCCCTTGGCAAAAATTCCAACTCTTACAGGAGAGAGAGAACCAGCCAGGCCTCATTCACTGAAAGCATGGAGCCTTCCTTTCATTCCCCAGCTCAAAATTAAACCAAACTCTCTGAAATCTCTGAACTGGGAGAACTGGCCTCTCCCCTTTCACTGTGCAAGTGTTTTCAAAGCCGTTTCCCTGAGTGTTGCCTTTGGCAGTATCTGTTAGCCCTTAGCAAAGTGGCCTATACCTCAGACAAATCAGAACCTTTTCCTTTTACAACCCCTCTTGGAAAAAAAGCCAAGGACAACATAACCTTGTGAAAGGAGCAGCTACTTTACAGACTGTAACCTGGTGGTGTGTGACGTCTGACCTTGTCCACCCCAGTCCAACACCAATACTTGCGCATCAGAGAAAAAAAAAGTGTTTAATTATTTTCTTGGCAGAACACAACAGCCAGTGTTTGGCTCCAGTTGTGGTTTTACCCTCTTCAGCTGCAACTTGGGTTTCCAATCACCTTCCACCCCATCACTTGCACTATTTTCACTGAAACGTCATTATATTTGAATTAAAATCAAATTCAGGATGTAGATAGATAGCTCTGTAGACTCTTTTTCACGGAGTGAGTCACCATTGCAACCTCTGCTGTATGTCTGCAGCTATGTCCAATGAGTCTGACTAAACCACGTGAGCAGTAACAATGTTAATGCAACACAATGCAACCCCTTTTCAAGTGCATGGGCAGCTGACTTGCAAAAATGCATTGAGCTGCAAACTCACTACTTTGTCAACAAAGATTATGACAATCCATGAACTTGTACAGGAATACTTATGCAAGTAAAGTTTAACACTGTAAACAAAACTGATGTAACAGTGCATGGGATTCAGCTTTCAGTCAGTAACACCAGGGTTTGGTTCATACGGCTTTTACTGGTGTGCAAATACTTTTCTTATGAATCAAGCAACTAAAAAAAAACTTGGCATGATCCACAAGAGAAGTAAACAAGTGCCTGACTTTCAAACAAACCTTCAGCGCAGACAGGGCGGGACATGGACCATGCTGCGTGACTTCACTGCCCCAGGCCTGCATCACTATTAGTTGCGTTAGTGCCTTGTCTGGTTTAATTAGTGTGAACCATCCAGTACACCAACTTTGGTGGGTAAATGAGCTCCTTGGTCTGGCATTTAGTTATACAGCTCAGCTTCAATCTTCAAATAGCATCCCTACAGCGTGGCCATTCGGCCCATCGAGCCCACACTGACCCTCTGAACAGCATCCCACCCAGATGCACCCCCCCCCCCTCTCCATCCCTGCATTTCCCACGACTAATCCACCCAGCCGATACGTCTTGGACACTATGGGATAGTTTAGCATGGCCAATCCACATAACCTGCAGACAGTAAGGACTGCAGATGCTGGAAGTCAGAGTCAATAGGTGTGAAGCTGGAAAAGCACAGCAGGTCAGACAGCTAGCCTGCACATCTTTGGAATCTACACAGATAGTCAGCTGAGGGTGAAATCCAACCCAGGTCCCCAGTGCTGTGAGGCAGCAGTGCTAACCACAGAGCCAACATAGCACCATTACAATCGCACCCATCAACAGAACCCTTTATTTCTATCTCCTAGACATATCCCTTGCCTCAACTCCACTGCCCCTGAAATCCTCTGTAACCTGCAGATTTTATTTCTGTCACACTTTTGCTCGGGTCCACCCTCCGCAAAGTCCCATTTCTACATGCTAAGGGGCCCTGTGTGGTGCTCTGCTCACCTGTTCCCCTACATTCTCACTCATTACACCCCAAAGTAAAGTCCTTATTTGTCTTAAAGTCTTTCCAAAGTCTCGTCTCACTGTCTTGGCTGTTTTCTGTTTAGAATAACATCCACTTCTGCGTCCTATTCTCTAAATACCCCTTGTGTTGCTGTCTCCTCCTTTCTGTTCCACTGTAGGAGGCAATTCCTTATGGCTGTTCTCCTTGGGATGCACTCCGGGAATTCCATCCCCTCTCCATTCATAGGGTCATACAGCACAGAAACACACCCTTCAGTCCAACCAGTCCATGCCGACCATAGCCCCAAACTAAACTAGACCCATCTGCCTGCACTTGGCCCATATCCCTCCAAACCTTTCCTATTCATGAACTTATCCAAATGTCTTTTAAATGTTGGACCTGCATCCACCATTTCCTCTGGATGTTCATTCCACACATGACCCACTCTGTGTAAAATAATTTGCCCCTCATGTCTTTTCCAAATCTTTATTCTCTCATCTTATAAATATGCCCCCAGTCTTGAAATCCCCCACCCGAGGGAAAAGACACCTGCCATTCACCTTATCTATACCCCTCATGATTTTATAAACCTCTATAAGATCACCCTTCAACTTCCTACGCTCCAGTGAAAAAAGGTCCCAGCCTATCCAGCCTCTCTTTATAACTCAAACCTCCATTCCCAGCAGTATTCTGCTAAATCCTTTCTGAACCCTCTCAAGTTTAATAATATCCTTCTTATAACAGGGCGATTAGAAACTGGACACAGTCCTCTAGAAGAGGTCTCTCCAACGTCTTGAACAACAAGGTCTGATCAATGAAGGCAAGCGGGCCAAACACCTTCTTAACCACCCTGTCTACATCTGACGCAAATGTCAATGAATTATGTACCTGAACCCATGGGTTTCTCTGATCAATAACGCTACCCAGGGCCCCACTTTTAATTAGGAGACAGTGTGGGCTGCAGATGCTGGAGATCAGAGTTGAGAGTGTGGTGCTGGAAAAGCACAGCAGGTCAGGCAGCATCCGAGGCAGCATCCTGATGAAGGGCTTATGCCTGAAACGTTGATACTCCTGCTCTTCGGATGCTGCCAGACCTGCTGACTTTTCCAGTACCATCCTCTTGACCCTATTTTTAATTGTATAAGTCCAGCCCTTGTTTGGTTTACCAAAATGCAATACCTGATACTTATCCAACTGCCTCTTCTCAGCCCATTGACCCAATTGATCAAAATCTCTGTAATCTTAGATAGTCTTGTTCACTATCCACTATGCCTCCAGTTTTGGTGTTATCCGCAAACTTACTGAAATCACTAAATTTACTGAACTTACAAAATTCCTCCTTCCAACTTTAAATGCTTGTCAATGCTCCTCATTCCAATCAAGCTCCCAGTCACCGCTCCTTGCTTCTGGACCAAGGTTTGATGTCCTTCCTTTATTTTCTGGTGTATTGCTTTAACCATTTCCACTCTGATTGCCTTCCCTCAGTGAAATACTTCAGGATATGTTCTGCATTAACTGTGTTACACAAATGGCTGTGGTTTTGTTAGTTACGTCTAGTTCGGTGGTACAACTGGATTGAATATGCTTGGCTTTTGGAGAGGAAAAGTTAGCAGGGTTCCTGCTTCAGAACGTTATCCAATAATCCATGTCTGATCACACGTGTGAAGGCAGAGCCAGTCTCAGTTGTGCAATGTTTTAAGCTGGCACATCTCATGGGCATATAAAAGCCAGTTTTGGGTTGTGGTTGGCATGCATAATCTACCAGCGAGCTATATCTTCAGTCATTTTTCTGTCTTTTTTTCTGTAATCTGCATTAATCTAAACTTGCACCAAGTGATTCCAGGTGACTGATGTCATTGGAAAGCCCAACTTCCGACAGTACTGGTGCACGTTTCCTTTGGCCTTTCCAGTCACTAGGTGCATGAAATGATTGTAAAAGCTTCGAGTGATTCATTCTGGGTAATCCAAGATGGAGGATGGGAAAAACCTGTGGTTGTAAGAGCTGCTCCTTTTTAAAGGTATTTTAGCTGTTGAAGGTAATTTCCTCGAATTCCAGGAGCAGCAATTACTGTTTTGTACGCCGTTGCATTGTTTTGGAACTTTGGAGAAAAAAAATTGCACTTTTAAAAAGGAGAAGGACAGGCAATAGGCAGCACATGGTCAGTGAAGGAGATAGAGAGAAAGAAACCTACGTTGCTAGCTGACACAGCAGTGAAGCTGCACAGTTACTGCCTTTGCTGTTTGAATACAATTGCAGCATTTAAAAGGCATCTGGATAGGTATGTGAATAGGAAGGGTTCATTGGGATATGGGCCAAGTGCTGGCAAATGGGACTAGATTAGGTTAAGATATCTGGTCAGCTTGGACATGTTGATCAAAGGGTCTGTTTCCGTGCTGTACATCTCTATGACTCTAAATAAAAACCGAAAGAACTGCAGATGCAGTCTGCACAGTCTGCACAGTCTTTTGGGCGCACGGTGGCACAGTGGTTAGCACTGCTGCCTCACAGCGCCTGAGACCCGGGTTCAATTCCTGCCTCAGGTGACTGACTGTGTGGAGTTTGCACGTTCTCCCCGTGTCTGCGTGGGTTTCCTCCGGGTGCTCCGGTTTCCTCCCACAGTCCAAAAGATGTGCAGGTCAGGTGAATTGGCCATGCTAAATTGCCCGTAGTGTTAGGTAAGGGGTAAATGTAAGGGTATGGGTGGGTTTCGCTTCGGCGGGTCGGTGTGGACTTGTTGGGCCGAAGGGCCTGTTTCCACACTGTAATGTAATCTAATCTAATCTAATCTATGCTGTAAATCAGAAACAAAAACTGAAGTTGCTGGAAAAATTTGGCAGGTCTGGCAGCATGTGTGAAGAGAAATCAGAGTCACTGGACCCTTCTTCAGAACTGATCCTTCTTTTCATAAAGACGTTATTGTTGGAAAGGGCTGCTTCTGGAGTCGGGATGGAACAGGAATCTAGTGGCATTCTTCTAATCTGCTTTGGGAATCAACCAATCACCTCACTTTCCTGCTTAGCATTATTACATATTTATTCCTCCAGAAAATTTCCCACGAAGTCCAATGCCATCCTGACTTGGAAGCTATTGGTTGTTCCTTCACTATCAATGGATTATAATCCTGGAACTTCCTCCCTTATGACACTATGCTCAGTCCCATGCACTGCAGCAGTTCAAGAATGGCGTGGAGGTGCCATGTTGTATTGGGGTGTATAAAGTCAGAAGTCACATGACACCCAGGTGAAAGTCCAACAGGCTTATGTGAAATCACAAGCATTTGGAGGGCTGCTCCTTTGTCCTTGGATGAAGTGATGCCCACATCCCCTGAACAAATTGTTTAAAAATTTAGTATGGGATGAGGGTGTCACTGGCTAGGCCAACATTTATTGGCACTCCAGAAAGCAATTAATCAGCAACCACATTGCTGTCTGCAGTCATACATAGGCCAGACCAGGTAAGGACAGCAGATTTCCTTCCCTGAAGAACATTAGTGAACCAGATCGGTTTTTCCAACTATTGACAACGGTCATCATCAGATTCTTAATTCCATTTTTAAATGTTTTATAGGAGAATTTCTTTCATATGGCATTAGACATGTTTGAATGTTGCTGTTAGCAAGCAAATCTAATGATTAAAGGAAATTAAGTTAAAGAGGCAAATTTCCTAAATATAATAGCCTCCATATGGGTGGCACAGTGGCTCAGAGATTAGCACTGCTGCCTCATAGCGCCAGGGACCCAGGTTCAATTCCAGCCTCGGTGACTGTGTGGAGTTTGCACATTCTCCCCGTGTCTGCGTGGGTATCCTCCGGGTGCTCTGGTTTCCTCCCACAGTCCAAACACGTGCAGGTCAAGTGAATTGGCCATGCTAAATTGCCCATAGTGTTCAGGGATGTGTAAGTTGAGTGCATTAGTCAAGGGTAATGTAGAGTAGGGGAATGGGTCTGGGTAGGTTACTCTTTGGAGGATTGGTGTGGGCCTGTTTACACATACAAAAAAAAATTGGTCTCCGTACTGAAACATATGGTTTAGTTCAATAGTCACACAGATTGCACAGCAGGTCTGGCAGCATCCGTGGAAAGAGAAGGAGAGTTAACCTTTCGAGTCTGGTAGGACTCTTCTTCAGAGATTAACTCTGTTTTTCTCTCTACCCAGATGTTGCCAGACCTGCTGAGTTTCTCCAGAATTCTGTGTTTGTTTTGGATTTCCAGCATTCACAGTATTTTGTTTTTATTAAGTCCTTTCATTGAATTTTCATCAGTCCAGTTGTGATTCCTTCGGGAGCCGGGATTACCAGCTGCGCCAACATGAAAACCCCTTATTACTCCATGGTCATATAATTTTGCAGGCTAAAAATAAGACCTTGCATGATGGTCGGAGTTAGCCTTTCTCACAAGATTTCAATGAATTTTTGGTTGTAATTACTCAGTGGCTACCCAACAGATTGACTTTACTTCGATTTCATTCTGCTGATTAAAGAGAAGCTTTGCCCCATTAGCTTAAAACCACAAGATCCAGGGTAGGCTATTCAGCCCCTCAGGCCTGAGCCCAGGCCTTGCAGGTTAATTTACCTCGATATCTGCACTACCTTGGTATGCTTTAATGCCATCACTATCTGTCTCCTTTTTTTTTATTGTCTTTACATATGAGGCCATTTTTGTTAACAGTCCCTAGTGGCCCTTGAACTGATTGGCTTGCTATGTCATTTCATCGGTAATTAAGAGGCAGCCACATTGCAGAGGGTCTGAAATCACACGTACGCCAAACCAGATAAGGATGATATTGGCAAACCCAACGGCTTTTTACAACAGTCATTGTTACTCTAATCATTGTTGATTCCAATTTCGCCATCTACCAGTTCTGGGGAAGGGTCCCTGGACCCAAAACCTTAATTTTAATTTCCTCTTCACAGACGCTGCCAAATCTGCTGACCTTTTTCAGCAATTTCTGTTTTTGTTTCTCCATCTAACTACATTGGATTCGAACCCATATTGCCACAGGGCATTAGCTTGGAGATCTGAATCACTAGTTGTCATAGAATCACTACAGTATGGGAGCAGGCCATTCAGCCCATCAAGTCCACACTGACCCTCTGAAGGGCATCATTCCCAGACCCACCTCCCTTCCCAGTAACCTTGCATTTCCCATGGCTAACTCACTTAACCTATACATCCCTGGATACTATGAGCAATTTAGCATGGCCAATCCATCTAACCTGCACATCTTTGGACTGTGGGAGGAAACACATGCAGATACAGGGAGAACGTGCAAACTCTACACAGACAGTCATCTGAGGGTGGAATCGAACCAGGATCCATAGCGCTGTGAGGCAGCAGTCCTAACTACTGAGCCACTGTGCCATCCAGTCCTGTGATATTATCACTGCACACCACTGTTTCCCTTCTTGAATATGCTCTATGTACAGTGTAACATAGCAGTGGGCTTTCAAAGGTTGCTGCGTTGTTTCTTCCAGTTTTCTGTGATTTTAATCTAGGGCATGAGCCATAATTATGTTAGTAGCATCTGTTTAACGATTTTCAAACCAAACTTTGCTACACGCTCCTTCACGAAATAGTTTGCCTGAAGATGTTAGAAGCGATTGTAATTTGAAGTCCATCCATATAGCTGTCAAACTCAGGTCCCTGGGAATGCATCCCCCAATTCCAGCTCCTGGATTCGGGAAAAGGAAGTATTTGCCAAAGAAAGCACAATTGTACTGTTTGTATTACTGGTAAAAAGTGAGGACTGCAGATGCTGGAGATCAGAGTTGACAGTGTGGTGCTGGAAAAGCACAGCAGGTCAGGCGGCATCCGAGGAGCAGGATCACGAAATGAAGGACTCTTGCCCAAGACGTCAATTCTCTTGCTCCTCGGATGCTGCCTGACCTACTGTGTTTTCAGGTCAGGCGGCATCCAAGGAGCAGGAGAATCGACGTTTCGGGCATAAGGTCTTCATCACGAAATGAAGGACTCTTGCCCAAGACGTCAATTCTCTTGCTCCTCGGATGCTGCCTGACCTACTGTGTTTTTCCAGCACCACACTCTTGACTCTGTTTGTATTACTGGACCATTTCACAGACCCACAGAACCGTTATGGAGCACGGGGAGGCCATTCAACCCACCATGCCTGTAATTGTTCTATCACAAAGGGCCAATCATGTACCTTTTCCCCATATCACTGTACATCAGTTAGTTTGCTTCCGCCGGAAGTGGTTGGTTGCTTGATTTTTAAGGTGATCAGCAGCAATACAGTGTAAGGCATTCACTTTAAACTAATTTTACTATTTCTGGCTGTGACGTGATATGACCAGAAGATGCGCTGTCTATTTGTACATATGTGTTCGGTGGCAGTTTCTGTCCTGAGGCTGCAGTTGAAATATAAATAGGAAATAAATCCAACTGGTTCTGTTTCATTTTGCACTCTGTACCTGCGAGGCTAACTGAGTCTTCTTCTGCAATGTGTTTGATGCTGAGCTGATTCCTAATAATGCTGGCGATTTCTCCCCACCTCTGCCATTGCGTCTCACCCACAGCTTACTGTGTTGATATTGAGCCCAGTCCTTGTGTTCATTGGGAACATCTGATCAATCTAAGTTAGAGTGATCCTTTTGAAGGTGACAGTGAGGTCTGCAGATGCTGGAGATCAGAGTTGAGAGTGTGTTGCTGGAAAAGCACAGCAGGTCAGGCAGCTTCCGAGGAGCAGGAGAATCGACGTTTTGGGCCAGAGCCCTTCATTCCTGATTCTCAAGTAGCAATAAACCACAGGATAAAACATGGTGTGAAATTAGAGACGAGCTGTGCTCCAAGTAGAATTGACCATTAATGAAATGAACATCATTCAAATCTATTCAATTCTTGATATTCTTTACTTTGTTTAAGCTACTGAGGATGGGTTTTGGGATCACATAGGACAGTAGGAACTAGCCAGCAATATTCAAAGATTCTGATGAAGAGTCACCAGTCTTGCTGTTCTCTTCCCATAGATGTTGCCAGACTTGCTGAGTTTCACCAGCAGTTTCTTTGTTACAGATCTGCAGTCCTTTATTTTATATAAATGCATTAGGAGACCGCTTGACTGACCTGAGTTGGGAAGGGTCATGTGATGGGGAAAGGTTTAGACGAATTAGAGATGATTTTTTTTTAAACGTACAATGTCCCGAGGGAAGCTGACAGGGGGTATTCTGAAAGGATGTTGCCTCGCGGGGGAACGACTAGAATCTGAGGACCCACAGGTTTACAAAGACACCTTTGAGGGCTCTTATGGATGAATGGTATTATCTCTGAGCCAGGTAGTCTAGGTTCAAGTCCCACCTGCTCTAAAGGTCATCAAGATGTATGGCATGGAAACAGATCCTTCGGTCCAACTCGTCCAGGCCGACCTGTTATTCTAACTTAATCTAGCCCCACCTGCCAACACTTGGCCCATATCCCTCCAAACCCTTCCTATTCATATACCCATCCAGATGCCTTTTCAATGTTGCAATTGTACCAGCCTCCACCATTTTCTCTGGCAGCTCATTCCATACACTCACCACCCTCTGCGTGAAAATGTTGCCCCTTAGGTCCCTTTTATATCTTTCCCCTCTCACCCTGAACCTATGCCCCCTAGTTCTGGACTCCCCCACCCCAGGGAAAAGGCCTTGCTATTTACCTATCCATGCCCCTCATGATTTTATGAATCTCTACAAGGTCACTCCTCAGTCTCTGACGCTCCAGGGAAAACAGCCCCAGCCTATTCAATCTCTCTCCCTTTAGGTCAAATCCTCCAACGAATAATTCTGAACAGATTGATTCAAATTCTAAGGTCTCACATTCAAAGATGGAGATGACGCCAATTATTTTGTCTCTGAAGGTTGTTAGTCTTTGGGAACTCTCTTACCCCCCTCCCCCCCACCCGAAGACAGGGGAGGTGGAGTCACTGAATATTTCTGAGGCAGACATTGGTGGATTTTTGGACTATCGAGGAATTGATGGTTATTTGGCGTAGGCAAGACTTCTGAGTTGAGGCCACTTCAGAGCAGCCTTATTGATTAGTAGAGCAAGCTCACAGGGTTACTAACCTACTTATGCTCATAATTTGTTTGTTCATAAATACAACATGAAACAAGTTCAGTACACAATGAACTTTTGAGCTTATGTTTTGACAGTAGCACACCTCCTTTCCTCTCATTCCCTTTATTAGCACTGCACCAAGCCAGGCAATCATAGAATCCCTACGATGTGGAAAAAGGCCATTCGGCCCATTGAAGTCTGTGCTGATCCTCCAAAGAGGAGCATCCCAGCCCCCCACCCTATCCCTGTAACCCCTCATTTTCCCATGTCCTAAGTTGCACATCTTTGGACTGTGGGAGGAAACATACACAGATACACGGAGAATATAGAAACTTCACACAGACAGTCGCCCAAGGCTGGAATTGAACCTGGGTTCCTGGCATTGTGAGGCAGCAGTGCTCACCACTGAGCCATCCCAATCTGCCTATATGAACTGAGATGGTGCCACAATATGGGGTTAACAAGGCTGTGGCTGTGACCAGTAGCAGTGAATCTTAGCAGCTGTCTCTGCCTTTGCTGAAGTCTCAGGAGTGAGATGCGAACCCACAACCTTTCTACCATAAAACTCAAAGCATTACCTCTGAACTGGGAGAGCAGAGCAAAATGAATGGTCCTGAAATTAAGCATCTTTTTAGCTCCAGCTCATGGAATTCGGGCACCTTCAAATGTCATTGAAGTGAAATTTAACAAACAGACACTATAAAGCGAGAAAAGAAAGACGCAGTAGTTTGTATTTTGACTACATTAGGCACTGTGGTTTTATTGGCAAATGTTAGTGATGATACATGATTGACTTACTTGGCTTTAGGGCTTGGAAACAAACCATTTACATTGTCTTTATGAAGAGCTGTTGAAGCTGCATTAAGAATGATCATATTGCCAATACTGTTGTGATCCACTATGCAATCCCAACTTTTTGGAACTAAGATGTCATTCCCACACAATGTAGCCATGTGCTTATAACTCAATGCCCTCAACACGCTAGCTTCTGTTTTCTAATGATAGTTCCAAAGAACAAGCAGACAGAGGGGGAGATCAGTGCATTTGCAATGGACTGGCATTGTCTGTGGACTCGAATTGTCTGTGGACTGGCATTGCCTGTGGACTGGCGTTGTCTGTGGACTGGCATTGCCTGTGATGGTGGACATCATTGCCTTTTGATCTCAACTAAGAGTTCAGTTAGATCCAAGGCAAGAGTCACCAACTTGAGACTTTTTGAAAGGCAGATGGTTTGTGGTATCTGTGTTTTCTTCATTGGGAAATGCTGGCACTATGCCAGTCGCTCAAGCATTCTGTAGGGTATAGATCCTAATGGTAACAGCCATTACAGGAGGACAAAGGGATTTCCTTCATTAAGTCATTTCTGGCTCCGCATCAGTCTGGAATGGATGGTGGACAAGAAGCTCAGCTTGTAATATATGGAAGAAAATGCATTGATACAGCTTGGCTCCATCCTAATAGACCACAGAGACACACCCTGCAGGGCAGTCACCAGCCTTAGGCATCTTCTAACCATCAAACATTAGGTAAAATAAAATAGAACTGGGGACTGTCTGTAACTTGATGATGTGTTCTTTAAATGGAGAAAGACTGCAGAAAGCTGCAGCCGAGAGGGATTTGGGGATTATAGTGCATGAATCTCAAAATACTGGCATCCACATTCAACAGGGAAGGCAAATAGAATGTTAGCCTTTATTTCAAAAGGGATGGAGATAAAAGTAAGCAGGTTTTGTTAAACCTATACAAGGCAGGCCACAGCTGGAATTCTGTGAACAGTTTTGATCTTCATGCCTAAGGAAAGCTACACTAGCATTGGAAGCAGTCCAGAGAAGGTTTACTTGGTCAATCCTGGATATGAAGCAATTTTCTTAGGAGGAGAGGTTGAGTAGATTGAGTCTGTACTCATTGGAGTTTAGAAAAATGAGAGATGACCTTATTGAAATGTATGAGATTCTTAGTAGGCTTAACAGGATAAAGTTGTGACCCCTTTTGGGAAAGTTTAGAACTAGAGGGCAGTACAAAGAGCCACAGAGAGAGATGAGGAAGAATTTATTATGTTAGGGAGTAGTGAATTTATGGAATTCTTTACTGCAGAGGACAATGGAGGCTGGATCATTATTAATACAGACAGATTTCTAATCATGAAAAGAATCAATGGTTATGGCTATAAGACCATGGAGTTGAGGATTATCAATCAGCCACTGAATTATAAAAATGGATGGGATGGGCCAAAAGGCCTACTTTTGCTCCTCCATCTCATGGTCTTATAGACTCCTTACTGTATGGAAGCAGGCCATTCAGCCCATTGAGTCCACACCGACCCTCTGAAGAGCATCCCACCCAGACTCATCCCATCCCTGTAACCTTACATTTCCCATGACCAATCCACCTAACCTGCACATCTTTGGACTTATGATTTGCAAAAGAGAATGTTGGAAGCTCAATTTGGCCTTTGATGATTTTATTGAAAGTTAATTTAAGAGTTCCTTTGTTTTAAAGTTTTAATGCACACCTTTGGTAATTGTTAAACATAAACCTTTGTCTAAAGTAGCGTTACATATCCCAGAGTGCTAATGGTGCTGGTTACTGCCAATTGTCTCCAGTCTCCCTCGGATTTTTACAGGTATTGGCAACAACTTCAAAAGAGCTGACAAGCTGGCGACACAAAGAGCAATTCTGCTATGCAGGTGCACTAGAGTTCGGTGTGTCTGATGGGAGAAAAATACATTTAGAATAAACTATTTTACAAACTTCATAAGATATTAATGTCACAGTTAGTGTTGAGATTTCACAGCTTGACCATACTTGCGTGCATTCACTATGTTTATGGTCCTTGACAAGTTTTAGAAATTGTTTGAAAATGTAAATTTTGCTATAAACATGTGTTCCACTCCCCTCCATAATTTTGACAGGACTAACTGAGCTAATTAGCTGAGAGGTGTGTTGTAACCACATCAAAACACAATCCACTGTTGAAACATCCAAGGCATTACACTAAAACACTACTGCTCTTGAGCTGGCATGAAAAGATTTCTTTTTCATGTTATTGAAACATCTAATTGCACAAATTAAATCCACAACAGGGCATTAAAAAAAAGACTTATGACCAGCCAGACAAACCGGAATGTCAGCTCTAGGCCTAAATCATGTAACATATTTTGGAGAGTTTGGCGGTCCCCATTCTGAATACTGATCCTGCAGGCACACTCCTTCCCTTCGTACATATATAGTGCTGGAATACCTCCGTACTCTGCCTCTTTATCCCTGTCTATTGCCATTAATCCAACAGACTTGAACAGTTAATGGACACTTGAAATGCAACCAAATCCAAAAAAGTAACTCGACTTTAGTGTAAAATTAAAACTCAGAAGCTGTCCAACTTGAGGAAGCAGTTAAAAGATTTTGGATTTCAAACAGAATTACTCTTGTGATTTTTCTATAAATACTCAATTGTTTTTTGATTGCAGTGTAAAATTTGTCATGCCCTGATAAAGAAAGCTGAGTTATTTTTAAAACGATACAACAGTGGCAATTCTAAGTATCTTGTTTTTTTTTGACAATGCAAAATGGCTAGCAGTCTTAGATGCCAGATGCAATATTTTTGTTTCTTACTTCCATAGCTGTGACTCATTGAAATGCCCAGAGTTAAATTCATATGTTGTCCATACTTCCTGAAGGAGGACTGTCCGAGGGATAATGGCTAAGTCAGTAACTGCAGAATGATCAGCATCGCTTTAAGCTAAAGAAATCTGCCTACTCAACTGGAAGTGATGTAGGAATGTGTTCTGGAATGTGATTTACAAGGACTAGTGCAGATGCACGATACTTTGTGAGATACAACATGGCACCTAATACTAGGATGACCTATATCTTTATAATGAAATGCATATAATTACCCTTGGAAATATTTTCTGCTTAAAACTGCAAGCAGTACCACTTCTTACAATGCAAACAATAATTTTGCTGTCACAATATGTTTTGTAATCATTCATTGTGTTTTTAAAGCAAGGGATTAAATTGCTTAGATAACAAGTTTTACTTTTTTTGTTACTTTAATGCCTTAATTCAGATTTTTGAAAATTGACATTGAAAGGAAAAAGATTCAACCCATTGAAGCTCAAATTGACCATTTCATTATCCCTTCAGGAGAGAGAAAGGAACAAAAAATGTTTCATTGGCTTTAACCACATCAGGAGAATGTTGTATTAATACCAGCTCTGGGCAGCAAGTGGTTAGCACTGCTACCTCACAGCGCCAGGGACCTGGGTTCAATTCCACCCTTAGGTGCTTGTCTGTGTGGAGTCTGCACATTCTCCCAGTGTCTGTGTGGCTTTCCTCCTACAGTCCAAAGACATGCAGTTTAAGTGGGTTGGCCATGCTAAATTGCCCTGTAGTGTCCAGGGAAGACCAGACTAGGTGGATTAGCTGTGGGAAATGTAGGGTTACAGAGATAGGGTGGGTCTGGATGGGATGCTGTTCAGAAGGGTCAGTGCAGGCTCAATGGACACTGAAAAGATCCTGTGAAGTTGTCTGTTTCTTTACACTGTTATTCTAAATACATTGCTGGAAAAGCGCAGCAGGTCAGGCAGCATCCAAGGAGCAGGAGAATCGACGTTTTGGGCATAAGCCCTTCTTCCCGAAACGTCGATTCTCCTGCTCCTTGGATGCTGCCTGACCTGCTGCGCTTTTCCAGCAACACATTTTTCAGCTCTAATCTCCAGCATCTGCAGTCCTCACTTTCTCCTACTCTAAATACATGTAAAGGATTATTTTTGAACATATATACACTTCAGCTGTACACTAATTACTTCAATCCCAAAACCTCTTCCCCAAAGAACAGTGAAAGTGGGGTCATTTTTGAAGCAGAGGTGGATAGATTTTTGACTAACCAGGAACCAAAGATTATCAGGCCTAGGCAGCGCCCATCTTATTTAGGTTGGACTATTTTCAGATTTTACCACAGATGTACCATTTAATAATTTATTTCAATGAGATTCTTCTCCCAAATCTTCTTGCTGTTCTCTTTGGTTTAATAAATTCTTTCTCCTGCCTAATCCTTTTTGTAAGGGATATGTTTCTTCTGTTTTTCTCTATGCATTCTGTGTCAATGTAGGAACATAGGAAATAGTAGCAGGAGTAGGCCATCA
Organism: Chiloscyllium plagiosum; assembly: GCF_004010195.1. Lineage (NCBI taxonomy): Eukaryota > Metazoa > Chordata > Chondrichthyes > Orectolobiformes > Hemiscylliidae > Chiloscyllium > Chiloscyllium plagiosum. Next base: position 8,987,847 of record NC_057747.1, read on the forward strand.
GCCCCTCGAGCATGCTTTGCCATTCAATCCCATCATGGCTGGTTTTCAACCTCAAGCCTATTGTCCTGCGCTGTCCCCTATTCACAATCGTTATGATGAATGTATAATGAAAACCTTGAAATAATATATCGTCATCCACAGTCCTCAGATGTTCAAATTGCTTTTCAGACAATGAATTACTGTTGAAGCGAGAGTCACTGTTGTAATGTAGAATGTATGACAATCAGTTTACACACAGCAAGCTTCCACAAATGTGATCAGATTTCTTGTTTTACCCTGAAGTTGATTGAGAAATAAATATTACTCAGAATGCCAGGGATAACTCCCCTGCACATTGTAGAAAAAGGTGTGGACCAGTTGGATTGAAGTGTTTATTTCTGCAATATACAACTCAATGACTCAGTTGTAAAGTCTTTAAGTCCATTTGAGAGGCTAGACAGGATGTCTGTTTAAAGTTTCACTCAAAAGACACCAGTCCTGAAAACATGATGGGCATGCTCTCCTCAGCACTCTGTGCGTTTGCAGTACAATATAAGTTAGCAAAGATGCAAAATTGTTTCATCTTCACACTGATTATAAACTTAGAGCTTAAATTCCAAAGTCGAAGGCCATTAGACACAGTTGTAGTGCATCTACCTCTGAAGCAGGAAGCCCAGGTTCAAGTCCCACTTGCTCTAGAGGTTTGTGACAACCACCTCTGAACAGGTTGTTTAAAAATACCTAAAAATCTGAAGTTAGACCTCATTCTGCCCCAGTCTTAGGTCAAGCTCTGATTCTAGATCAAAGTTGCAATCCCACTGTAACTACATTGGTTTGGCTTTGCATTGACAATGTTATAATTGTAGTGCAAATGTGCACTTAAGTGTGCTTTGATTGATGTGCTACATAATCTCTGTTGATTAATCTTGAAATTAAACAAGCCACCAGGATACATGAACATCAACTAGCCACAAAAATACATGACCCACTCTCACTAATCTCCTTACATACAAATAAGGAAGGACACCACTTCAACTGGGACAACACATCCATCCTAGGACAAGTCAAACAGAGACATGCACAAGATTTCCTAGAAGCTTGGCATTCCAACTGGAACTCTGTCAACAAACACATTGACTTGGATTCCATTTACCACCCCCTGAGAAAAAGAACAGGAAATGACATCACCAAGGAAATGACATCACCAACCCAAGGAAACCCAAACACATAAGTAAAAAGTGGGCAATTCCACCAATGCTTCATCCGGAGGCTCACTGAAGATGTTACCTCGTATGGTGATGAAATATCTGAAAAGCAAACCGACATCTCGAACCTCAACCTGAGCTACGAATCTTCTCAAAACTTGCTAATCTTAGAGTGCTCTGCTTACTTGTTCCCATCCAAATCCCAAACAAAGAGTCTTGCTTCCAACTGTTGGCTCAACTAATGTTCACGACCTGTTGGGATGTGAGGGAATTGTGACATTCCCAGGACTGCTGCAGTACAGCAACAACAATTACAAGCCACAGAGAGGGGATAAAAAGGCTGACATATTCACCTCCTTCCAGTTCAAGCTGAGAATTGTTCTGACCAAAGGTACCTATTAGGAGTCTTAAGTTGGTGGAGCATGGGAAAGGGGACAAAAAAAATCACAAATAAATATTAGCATGTATTCCTTTTCAACAAACGCTGGTCAATATTGACTGCATGACTACTCAGATTTTAATGGAATTAAACAATATTTCTCTTGTATGGCTATTTATGATTATTTACAGTGATGTTGTTAGCTGCAGATAATAAACTGATAGATTGGGGGGGGGGGGGGCAATGGTCTAGTGATGTTATCACTGGCCTATTAAGGCCTATTAAGCCCGAAGACCCAGATAATGAGTGGGGAGCTGAGTTTGAATCCCATGGCTGATGGTGGAATTTGAATTCAATAAATATTTGGAATTAGGAATCTAATGATGACCATGAATCCATTGTTGATGACCATGAATCCATCAGGAAAAACCTATCTAGTTCACTAATATCCTTTAGGGAAAGAAACTGCTTACATAGTCTGGCCTATGTGTGACTCCAGACCCAAAGTAATGTGGCTGACTCTTAACAATTAGGGATAGGTAATAAATGCTGGCCTGGTCAATGACACCCTCATCCCATGACTGAATTTTTAAAAAATTCTCACTTGCTAAATGCTACAGGGACATAATGTGCTATTTGATTTAAACTGATGGTCCTCTGTTCTTTCTGGCCAGAGGTTAGTTCCACTAGTAACCATTGCTTTCCGTTTGAATAGAAGTTGCTCAATTGGCATTGATCCATGAGAATCACGAGAGATTATATTGACTCAGATTTTCTGGTGGTGACAATAACAAAACCGTTAGCTGGTACTGAAAACACAAGTGACATCTGAAGTCTGCACATGTGTAGTTAAACTGGAAAACCTGAAGTTGATGTCAGTGGTTCCATACTTCTCGAACTGAAGAAGGGTCACTGGTTCCGAAATGTTGATTTTGCTTCCTCTGCACAGATGCTGCTAAATCTGTCAGCGCTTCTCCCGTAATTTCTGCTTTAGTTCTTTGTGACTTCCTGGTTTGCTGGACCATATTTCAGCATGATTGGCTGCTTGATGACATCATTGTTGCTGGATAGCTGTCGACCCCATTGATTGACATCAGATTCCTATTAAAGGAGGAATCCGCAACAGGAATTGTTCACCTTTTGTTGGCTGCTTTCTTTAAAGTCATGATGTGGAGGTGCTGGTGTTGGACCAGGTGGACCAAGGTCAGAAGTCACACAACACCAGGTTATAGTCCAACAGGTTCATTCCAAATCACAAGCTTTCGGAGCTTCCAGTGATGAAGGAGCAGCGCTCCGAAAGCTTGTGATATCAAATGAACCTGTTGGACTCTGACCTGGTGTCATGTGACTTCTGACCTTCTTTAAGGTCAACAGCAATTGAGCTATTGGGTGAGATTGAATAGGCTAGGTCTGTTTTCCCTGGTACATCGGAGGCTGAAGGGTGACCTTATCGGGGTTTATAAAATCATGAGGGGCATGGATAGGGTAAATAGACAGAGTCTTTTCCCTGGGATGGGGGAGTCCAGAACTAGAGGGCATTGGTTTAGGGTGAGAGGGGAAAGATATAAAAGAGACCTAAGGGGCAACATTTTCATGCAGAGGGTGGTGCGTGTATGGAATGAGCTGCCAGAGGAAGTGGTGGAGGCTGGTACAATTGTAACATTTAAAAGGCATGTGGGTGGTATATGAATAGGAAGGGTTTGGAGGGATATGGGCCAACTGCTGGCAAATGGGACTAGATTGGGTTGGGATGTCTGGTTGGCATGGACGAGTTGGACCGATGGGTGTTGTGGTTCTGTTCGCCGAGCTGGAAGTTTTTGTTGCAAACGTTTCGTCCCCTGGCTAGGTGACATCATCAGTGCTTGGGAGCCTCCTGTGAAGCGCTTCTTTGATGTTTCCTTCGGTGTTTATAGTGGTCTGTCCCTGCCGCTTCCGGTTGTCAGTTTCAGCTGTCCGCTGTAGTGGTTGGTATATTGGGTCCAGGTCTATGTGTTTGTTGATGGAGTTTGTGGATGAATGCCATGCCTCTAGGAATTCCCTGGTTGTTCTCTGTCTGGCTTGCCCTATGATAGTAGTGTTGTCCCAGTTATATTCATGTTGCTTGTTGTCTGCGTGTGTGGCTACTAAGGATAGCTGGTCGTGTCGTTTCGTGGCTAGTTGGTGTTCATGTATGCGGATTGTTAGCTGTCTTCCTGTTTGTCCTATATAGTGTTTAGTGCAGTCCTTGCATGGTATTTTGTACACTACATCGTCTTGCTCATGTTGGGTATCGGGTCCTTCGTTCTGGTGAGTTATTGTCTGAGCGTGGCTGTTGGTTTGTGTGCCGTTATGAGTCCTAGGGGTCGCAGTAGTCTGGCAGTCAGTTCCGAGATGCTCATGATGTATGGTAGTCTTTTTCTGTGCTGTGCTCTATGACTCTAAATGTTGTCACTTCATGGCTGCCTGCCAAAGTGCTCAGTATAAGTAAACATTGTAAATACAGTTTGGGGTCAAGGTGGAATTCATCATGGGTTAAAAACAAATGATTAAATAGACCTTCAAGAACTATAACAAAAATGGCATCAATTTTTTAAGACACAGCAAGCCACTAAGAAAGGAATATTTTCCAGAGAGGTGAACTGTAATTATTCCCTCCTGCAATCCACAAACAATTTTACACTTCAAGCTCAGTACACTGTCCTGAAGTATAGGCAGCAGTTGGTACTGGATTAAAATAAAGTCAGCTTTAACTGCACTTGAACAAATTCTGCCTTAATCTCACTTCTGCCTGAGGCAGCTGGTTTGCGAACATGTTGGTACATGGCAAATATCTAGTGATAAAATTCCAGTCAACTCCACAAAGAAGCACTGTTCAGGTGGGATTTCTGATCTACTTAAGAATCTCCAGGTATTCGGAGACTGTAGGCATATTTGACCGGAATCATGTCAGAGAGTCTTTGTCAGCAAGCAGACATGATTGCTTATTTTTGCTCAGCCATGACTATTCAACGTTATTTATGTGGGGAATATTTCATTATTTGTTCTCTGTAGCTGACAAATGTGAAGTAAAGTCCTATTCTCACATTAGAGTGAAACAGGTAACTGGTTCTGAAGTCGGGTCTTTGGATGCAAAATCTTAACTCTGCTATCTCTCCATGGATGCTACCAGACCTGCTGAATTTCTCCAGAAACTTCTGACTTTGTTTCAGATTTCCAGCATCCATAGTTCTTTGGGTTTTTTTGAGGTAGTGGTTTAACCTGAGGGTAATATTACCTCAAGCAGGGAGAAGGGTTGGGAAGGCAATGCACAAGAATTGAACTCATGCTATTGGTATGATGCTGCATTGCAAACCAGATACCGAGCCATCCAAGCTAACCAAACCCCTGCTGGCTTGATGCATTCTTGTTCCAAGGGATCTGGGCATACAATTTGGAAAGGGAAAAGGAAGCTTGGCAAAGATGAAAGATGTAAGAATCTATCTGCTTTTGAATGCAAGTAAGAAGGAATGGCGATGATTGAGAGGAACACAAGATTGAAGCAGAACTGATCCGCTCGGAGATTTTGGATCTAGTGACCCTCCTTTAGAACCAGTTACCTTTCTCTCTCTAATGTGAGAATAGGACCATGGCAACTTTATTTCACAAATGTTAGGTACAAGTAGAGAACAGATAATGAAATATTCCCACATGAATAACTTTGAGGCATCTTTTTTGCATTACTGATGTGCTAGGAACATGTACTTACAATCAGCCACTTCTTTGGAACAAAGCTAAAAGACACGCAAAATGGATTCAGAATGGTTCATAAAACTACACTAAGGTGCATTTTGAAATCAGTCTGCTTGGAAGTTGCTTACTCAGCGTAATTAATGACCAATGGGACTGAAGCTGAAACATTTTGGAGAATGCTTTAATTTCTCTCTGAATTCCTGAATGTTTGTGTAAGGCACACAAAGGAAATTCCTTACATCACTTTTCAAATGGGTTGGACTTACACAAGATCCAATCAACTCCACACTCTCCCAACCATGTTGGATATTTTATCTGTACAGTCTTCTCAATTTGATGTAAGGACAACAAGAAAACAGCAGGAGTAGGCTATTCGGCCTGTCCAGCCCATGCTATCATTCAGTAAGATCCTGGCTGGTCTGGTTGTGGTTTCATTCCACCTTTCCTGCCTGTCCACGATGACCCTCGACCTCTCGAAACAACAAAAATCTAGTTCAATCTTGAATGTATTCGATGACCCAGCTCCCATTGCCCTCTGGGAAAATACCAAAGATCCATATGCTCCCTGAGAGAAGAAATTCCTTCTCATCTCTGTCTTAAATGGGTGATCCCTTATTTTGAAGCTATGGCCCAAGTTCTTGACTTCCTCACAAAGGGAAGCATCATTTTCATACTGCCCCGTCGAGCTGCTTCTGAATCTGTTTTGTTCCCGGTCAGCTGCCAGTTTTCTCAGGTTAAATAGTCATGTGATCAACAAACCGGAAGTACTGAGGATGCTGAAAATCAGAACCAGAAACAAAAACAGAAATTGCCGGAAAATCTCAGCAGGTCTGGCAGCAGCTATTGAGAGAAATCCAGTGACTCTTCTTCAGAACTGATGCTGACTAGCAAAAGGTTGCAGAAAATGGGGGGAAGGGGAGAGGGGAGACTAAATGACAGGTGGAGCTGGAGCGTAAAGAGAAAGAAAAACAGTTATACAGGCTAAGGAGTGGCTAAAGGTCAGTCTGGGGAATGAATAGCTACTAATGGGGCTATTAGTGGCTGACAATGGGTTGCATATTGTAGAGTATTTCAGAGAACATCTCCAGGACACCCTCACCAACCAATCCTACCGCCCTGTGGCTGAACACTTCAACCCCCCCTTCTCGCTCCACCGAGGACATGCAGATCCTGGGCCTCCTCCATTGCCACACCCTAACCACCCGACCTTGGAGGAAGAACGCCTCATCTTCTGCCTTGGGACCCTCCAACCACACGGCATCAATGTGGATTTCACCTGTTTCCACATTTCCCCTCCACCCCCACCTTATCCCAGTTCCAACCTTCCAGCTCAGCATCGCCCTCATGACCTGTCCATCTTCCTTCCCACCTATCCGCTCCACCTATCCGCTCCATCCTCCCCTCCAACCTATCACCTTTATCCCCACCTCTATCCACCTATTGCACTCTCAGCTACCTTCCCCCAGCCCCACCCTCCTCCCATTCATCTCTCCACGCCCGATGCTCCCAGCTTCATTCCTGATGCAGGGCTTTTGCCCGAAACGTCGATTTTCCTGCTCCTCGGATGCTGCCTGACCTGCTCTGCTTTTCCAGCACCACACTCTTGACTCTGATCTCTAGCATCTGCAGTCCTCACTTTCGCCCTGTGTATTGCAGCAGCTAATTGCATGTCAAGGCGTGGTGTGTAGGGGGTTGGGGTATGGACATGGCCTCAAGCTCTATCATGGTTGAACTTGATATTAATTCCAGAAGGCTGCAGAGTTCCCAAGCAGAAAATTAGGTGCAGTTCTTCCAAATTGCACTGAGCTTCACTTGAGCACTGTAGCAAACCTGAGATGGAGATGCTGGCGAGGGAATGAGGTGGTGTGTTGACATGGCAGGCAACTGGAAGCTCAGGGTCTTTTTTTGCAGATGGAACGTAGGTGTTCTGTGAAGTGGTCATCCAGTCTGTGCTTCATTTCCCCAAAGTTGAGGAGACCACATTATGAGCAGTTCCTAACATCAACCCACTCAATCTTTCCTAATGTCATAATCCAAACCCCTTCAGGCAGGAATGAACCTAATGAGGCTTCTCTGAACTACCTCCAATGTAAGTAAATGCCTCTTCTGGTCAGGAGAAAAAAAACTGTACAATCCTCAAGGTATAATCTCACCAATGCCCTTTACTGTTGTAGCAAGACTTCTCTATATTCATATTACACCCCTTGCAGTAAGTATTAAATTCCATCAGTCTTCCTAATTACTTGTTATACTTGTATGATAATTCTTTGTGAGTCATGTAGCATTTTGGAGTCTGTCTCCATTTAAATATTATCCTATTGTTCTCACTAAGATGGTCAATCTTAGACTGAAATCCATTAAATTTCATGGACTCAGTGGTTAGCACTGCTGTTTCATAGCGCCAGGGGTGACTGTCTGTGTGGAGTTTGCACGTTTTCCCCCTGTCTGCGTTGGTTTCCTCCAGGTGCTCTGGTTGCCTCCCACAGTCTCAAGTGTGCAGGTTAGGTGTATTGGCCTTGCCAAATTGCCCCATAGTGTTCAGGGATGTCTAGGTTATGTGCATTAGTTTGGGGTAAATGTAGAGTAATAGGGTAAGGGAATGGGTCTGGGTGGGTTATTCTTCAGAGGGTCGGTGTGGACTTGTTGGGCCAAATGGCCTGTGTCCATTTAGTGAGGGTTCTATGATTCTATTCTATAATTCTAAATTTGTTATGGACCAGACCAAACCCCCTCAAAACATATCAAGGATATAGCCTAGACCATAACTTTTATAGTATTTAGAGGCAAATGTAAAGTATTGCATTCCAGATGGGGTTCAACTATTCAAACTACTAAGCTTTAAGCAAAGCAATCTTAATTCTTACATCGCAGTCAAAATACATACAAAAAAAGTTGGCATAATTTTAATTCAATTGAAAAAAATAGCAAAATTATGTATTATTTAACTACCACTCATCAACTGTTCCAATCTAGCAGCATCCCATAAACGCACCCTTTGTGAAGGCAAATTCAGCAAAACAGATTTCCCTCACTTGCTTTCTCATCCAGTCCAGGAGAAGGAACAGTGACAGAATGAATCTAGAGAAGGAACACATGTTTTTTGCAGCAGTAGAGAGAGAGCTGTATCTATCAACTTCAAGTTCGAAATCACCAACTTCAATAACTGAAAGCAAAACTAACATTCTGGGATGGTATGATCCTGACTCCACTCGCTCATGCTTCTTTTGTCTACTTAAGTTGATACAAGACAGGAGTGGGATCATGAATACAGAAAAAAAGAAAACCTTTAACCACCCAGAGTAATTCAGCAGTTGTCAAATGATTGTGATGTTCAGGGAAACCATGTTGCATCAAGTATTCTGTAGGGTTCAGATGCTGATGGTAATGGAGCCATTACAGGAGGACAAAGGAATTTCCTTCAGCAAGTCATTTCTGGCTCTGCATCAGTCCCTTATGGATGGTGGACAAGAAGCTCACCTTGTATTACATGGAAGAAAATGCATTTATACAGCCTGGCTCCATCCTAATACACTGCAGAGGCATACCCTGCAGGGCAGTCACCAGCCTTAGGCATATTCTAACTGTCAAACATTAGGTCAAATAAAATGAAACTGGGGACTATCTGTAACTTGATCATTTCTCCACCCTTTAACATTCTTAAAAGGAAGGGGGCGTAATGAGAAAATAAAAGGAGTATGGATGCTGTAAATCAGAAGCAAAAACAGAAATTGCTGGCAAAGCTCAGCTCAGGTCTGGCAGCATCTGTGATTTTGCCTTTATAAGATTGGAGGAGGCTCATGTGAAGCACAAACACTGAGGTAGATAATGAGATTCTTTCGCAGTTCCGCTGATATATTATCCTGGTCTGTTTATTTCTGAGGACACTAGTGTCTAATACCTGAGGAACAGATATTGGTGTAAAAGCTAATGCACAACATTCAAGTGCTGTGTTTATACTTGGAATTTCTTGATAAAATGGAAAGGGATCATTTCTGAAGTACAGACAGGAGCTTAATATATTGGGTGCAATGTATTGGCATGGATTGAGGATTGGTTAACATAGAGAAGACAGATGGGATTAATGGATCCTTTTTAGATTGGAAAAATGTAACCAGTAGAATGCCACATGTCTTAGGGCCCCAACTACAGAGGAGAGGTCAGATTATAATGATCTAAATTAGCTGACCATGCAAAAAGAGGTGGGAGAGCATGTTGTGGTCAGGACATAAAGAATCTGCAAGGGTACTTAAATAAGTCGAGTGAGTGAGCAAAACATGGCAGAAGGAGCTTAATGTAGGAAAGTGTGAGTCATGAACATGTGCATGAGTTCATGAAGGATAAACTAAATTGCATACTATTATTTAAATGGAGAAAGAGAGAGAGAGAGACTCCAAAAAAAAAGCACGCAGTGCAGCGGGATCTGGGTATTCTTGTGCATGAAGTCTGAAGAGGTCAAACCAGACTTGAAATGTTAACTCTGTTTCTCTTGTCACAGATGCTGCCAGACCTGCTGGTTTCTTCGGCAGTCTATGTATTGGTTTCAAATATCTAGCATCGACAGTATTTTGCTTTTATAAGATTGGAGGAGGCTTATGTGAAGCACAAACACTCTCATAGATAAGATGGACAGAATTGTCTCACTGTGAGCTTAAAAACTCTTCATCAGAAGAGAGCCAATGTTGTTGACTGGCAAAGTAGAGTGAAGGATCTGCATACCACATCTGGATCATGTAAGGTACTTCCTGTATAAGTCATTGTCACAACAGGAAGCTTCTGTGCAGATGTGACCAGGAGACATCTGCTGGAATGTTGAGACTGCAATACACATATGCAGCAGCACTAATTCTGCAAGGAGCACCACTTTCACCTCTTTTCCTGTTGGACAATACAACAACTGAGCGGGATAATGCCTTCAGAGAATGCAAGTGTTTCCTTGTTTGGAAAAAGGTAAAACAAACATTTCTCAAGTGAAACACGAAGGCTAACTACTAATGTGAGGACATTATTATGTGGCTGAAAAGGTGGAGGTTGAGAATATACAAAAGTTTGATTTTTGGTGCTGGTGAAATGGATTCATCTCATATTAGATTACTTACAGTGTGGAAACAGGCCCTTCGGCCCAACAAGTCCACACTGACGCGCAACCTCGGACCCATTCCCCTACATTTACCCCTTCATCTAACACTACGGGCAATTTAGCATGGCCAATTCACTAACCTGCACATCTTTGGACAGTGGGAGGAAACCGGACCACCTGGAGGAAACCCACGTAGACACAGGGAGAATGTGCAAACTCCACACAGAGAGTCACCTGAGGTGGGAATTGAACCCAGGTCTCTGGCGCTGTGAGGCAGCAGTGCTAACCACTGTGCCACCGTGCCACCCATATATGTTAGATTAACGAATGCATTACAACCTATAGAGCTGTTTATGTGTTGCTTGTGCATTTTCTCACTGTTATTTCTGCCAACTTTTAAATTGCATTAGTAATGCTTTGATTCAATATAACAGCAAGAGCCAAAAAATGTGAATCCTTCTCCCATACACCAGTTCATCAGCCATGCATTCATCTGCTCTATACTCCTAGTCCTGCCCTCACTAGCTCGTAGCTCTGGGAGTAATCCAGATATTACTACTCTTGAGGACCTCCTTTTTAAATTTCTGCCTAACTCTCTGTAATCTCCCTTCAGAATCTCAACCTTTTCCCTTCCTACGTCGTTGGTTTCAATGTGGACAATGACCTCTTGCTGGCCCCTCTCCCCC